>NW_028227354.1:0-42372 GCF_978045245.1 Mus caroli
TGTCTAATGCGGGTTTTTCAGTAAATTCTATGTTTTTCAGTGCAACTCACTCATATACAATGTACTACACTGTGCATTTCGTCTAATGCGGGTTTTTCAGTAAATTCTAAGTTTTTCAGTGCAACTCATTCATATACAATGTACTACACTGTGCATTTCGCCTAATGCGGGTTTTTCAGTAAATTCTAAGTTTTTCAGTGCAACTCACTCATATACAATATACTACACTGTGCATTTCGTCTAATGGGGGTTTTTCAGTAAATTCTAAGTTTTTCAGTGCAACTCACTCATATAAAATGTACTACACTGTGCATTTCGTCTACTGCGGGTTTTTCAGTAAATTCTAAGTTTTTCAGTGCAACTCACTCATATACAATGTACTACACTGTGCATTTCGTCTAATGCGGGTTTTTCAGTAAATTCTAAATTTTTCAGTGCAACTCACTCATATAGAATGTACTACACTGTGCATTTCGTCTAATGCGGGTTTTTCAGTAAATTCTAAGTTTTTCAGTGCAACTCACTCATATGCAATGTACTACTCTGTGCATTTCGTCTAATGCGGGTTTTTCAGTAAATTCTAAGTTTTTCAGTGCAACTCACTCATATACAATGTACTACACTGTGCATTTCGTCTAATGCGGGTTTTTCAGTAAATTCTAGGTTTTTCAGTGCAAGTCACTCATGTACAATGTACTACACTGTGCATTTCGCCTAATGCGGGTTTTTCAGTAAATTCTAAGTTTTTCAGTGCAACTCACTCATATACAATGTACTACACTGTGCATTTCGTCTAATGCGGGTTTTTCAGTAAATTCTAAGTTTTTCAGTGCAACTCACTCATATACAATGTACTACACTGTGCATTTCATCTAATGCGGGTTTTTCAGTAAATTCTAAGTTTTTCAGTGCAACTCACTCATATACAATGTACTACACTGTGCATTTCGTCTAATGCGGGTTTTTCAGTAAATTCTAGGTTTTTCAGTGCAAGTCACTCATGTACAATGTACTACACTGTGCATTTCGCCTAATGCGGGTTTTTCAGTAAATTCTAAGTTTTTCAGTGCAACTCACTCATATACAATGTACTACACTGTGCATTTCGTCTAATGCGGGTTTTTCAGTAAATTCTAAGTTTTTCAGTGCAACTCACTCATATACAATGTACTACACTGTGCATTTCGTCTAATGCGGGTTTTTCAGTAAATTCTAAGTTTTTCAGTGCAACTCACTCATATACAATGTACTACACTGTGCATTTCATCTAATGCGGGTTTTTCAGTAAATTCTAAGTTTTTCAGTGCAACTCACTCATATACAATGTACTACACTGTGCATTTCGTCTAATGCAGGTTTTTCAGTAAATTCTAAGTTTTTCAGTGCAACTCACTCATATACAATGTACTACACTGTCCATTTCGTCTAATGCGGGTTTTTCAGTAAATTCTAATTTTTTCAGTGCAACTCACTCATATAGAATGTACTACACTGTGCATTTCGTCTAATGCGGGTTTTTCAGTAAATTCTAAGTTTTTCAGTGCAACTCACTCATATACAATGTACTACACTGTGCATTTCGTCTAATGCGGGTTTTTCAGTAAATTCTAAGTTTTTCAGTGCAACTCACTCATATACAATGTACTACACTGTGCATTTCGTCTAATGCGGGTTTTTCAGTAAATTCTAGGTTTTTCAGTGCAAGTCACTCATGTACAATGTACTACACTGTGCATTTCGCCTAATGCGGGTTTTTCAGTAAATTCTAAGTTTTTCAGTGCAACTCACTCATATACAATGTACTACACTGTGCATTTCGTCTAATGCGGGTTTTTCAGTAAATTCTAAGTTTTTCAGTGCAACTCACTCATATACAATGTACTACACTGTGCATTTCGTCTAATGCGGGTTTTTCAGTAAATTCTAAGTTTTTCAGTGCAACTCACTCAGATACTATGTACTACACTGTGCATTTCGTCTAATGCGGGTTTTTCAGTAAATTCTAAGTTTTTCAGTGCAACTCACTCATATACTATGTACTACACTGTGCATTTCGTCTAATGCGGGTTTTTCAGTAAATTCTAAGTTTTTCAGTGCAACTCACTCATATAGAATGTACTACACTGTGCATTTCGTCTAATGCTGGTTTTTAAGTAAATTCTAAGTTTTTCAGTGCAACTCACTCATATACAATGTACTACACTGTGCATTTCGTCTAATGCGGGTTTTTCAGTAAATTCTAAGTTTTTCAGTGCAACTCACTCATATACAATGTACTACACTGTGCATTTCGTCTAATGCGGGTTTTTCAGTAAATTCTAAGTTTTTCAGTGCAACTCACTCATGTACAATGTACTACACTGTGCATTTCGTCCTATGCGGGTTTTTCAGTAAATTCTAAGTTTTTCAGTGCAACTCACTCATGTACAATGTACTACACTGTGCATTTCGTCTAATGCGGGTTTTTCAGTAAATTCTAAGTTTTTCATGAAACTCACTCATATACAATGTACTACACTGTGCATTTCGTCTAATGCGGGTTTTTCAGTAAATTCTAAGTTTTTCAGTGCAACTCACTCATATACAATGTACTACACTGTGCATTTCGTCTAATGCGGGTTTTTCAGTAAATTCTAAGTTTTTCAGTGCAACTCACTCATATACAATGTACTACACTGTGCATTTCGTCTAATGCGGGTTTTTCAGTAAATTCTAAGTTTTTCAGTGCAACTCACTCATATACAATGTACTACACTGTGCATTTCATCTAATGCGGGTTTTTCAGTAAATTCTAAGTTTTTCAGTGCAACTCACTCATATACAATGTACTACACTGTGCATTTCGTCTAATGCGGGTTTTTCAGTAAATTCTAAGTTTTTCAGTGCAACTCACTCATATACAATGTACTACACTGTGCATTTCGTCTAATGCGGGTTTTTCAGTAAATTCTAATTTTTTCAGTGCAACTCACTCATATAGAATGTACTACACTGTGCATTTCGTCTAATGCGGGTTTTTCAGTAAATTCTAAGTTTTTCAGTGCAACTCACTCATATACAATGTACTACACTGTGCATTTCGTCTAATGCGGGTTTTCAGTAAATTCTAAGTTTTTCAGTGCAACTCACTCATATAGAATGTACTACACTGTGCATTTCGTCTAATGCGGGTTTTTCAGTAAATTCTAAGTTTTTCAGTGCAACTCACTCATGTACAATGTACTACACTGTGCATTTCGTCCTATGCGGGTTTTTCAGTAAATTCTAAGTTTTTCAGTGCAACTCACTCATATACAATGTACTACACTGTGCATTTCGTCTAATGCGGGTTTTTCAGTAAATTCTAAGTTTTTCAGTGAAACTCACTCATATATAATGTACTACACTGTGCATTTCGTCTAATGCGGGTTTTTCAGTAAATTCTAAGTTTTTCAGTGCAACTCACTCATGTACAATGTACTACACTGTGCATTTCGTCTAATGCGGGTTTTTCAGTAAATTCTAAGTTTTTCATGAAACTCACTCATATACAATGTACTACACTGTGCATTTCGTCTAATGCGGGTTTTTCAGTAAATTCTAAGTTTTTCAGTGCAACTCACTCATATACAATGTACTACACTGTGCATTTCGTCTAATGCGGGTTTTTCAGTAAATTCTAAGTTTTTCAGTGCAACTCACTCATATACAATGTACTACACTGTGCATTACGTCTAATGCGGGTTTTTCAGTAAATTCTAAGTTTTTCAGTGCAACTCACTCATATACAATGTACTACACTGTGCATTTCATCTAATGCGGGTTTTTCAGTAAATTCTAAGTTTTTCAGTGCAACTCACTCATATACAATGTACTACACTGTGCATTTCGTCTAATGCGGGTTTTTCAGTAAATTCTAATTTTTTCAGTGCAACTCACTCATATAGAATGTACTACACTGTGCATTTCGTCTAATGCGGGTTTTTCAGTAAATTCTAAGTTTTTCAGTGCAACTCACTCATATACAATGTACTACACTGTGCATTTCGTCTAATGCGGGTTTTTCAGTAAATTCTAAGTTTTTCAGTGCAACTCACTCATATACAATGTACTACACTGTGCATTTCGTCTAATGCGGGTTTTTCAGTAAATTCTAAGTTTTTCAGTGCAACTCACTCATATACAATGTACTACACTGTGCATTTCGTCTAATGCGGGTTTTTCAGTAAATTCTAAGTTTTTCAGTGCAACTCACTCATATACTATGTACTACACTGTGCATTTCGTCTAATGCGGGTTTTTCAGTAAATTCTAAGTTTTTCAGTGCAACTCACTCATATAGAATGTACTACACTGTGCATTTCGTCTAATGCGGGTTTTTCAGTAAATTCTAAGTTTTTCAGTGCAACTCACTCATATACAATGTACTACACTGTGCATTTCGTCAAATGCGGGTTTTTCAGTAAATTCTAAGTTTTTCAGTGCAACTCACTCATATACAATGTACTACACTGTGCATTTCGTCTAATGCGGATTTTTCAGTAAATTCTAAGTTTTTCAGTGCAACTCACTCATGTACAATGTACTACACTGTGCATTTCGTCTAATGCGGGTTTTTCAGTAAATTCTAAGTTTTTCATGAAACTCACTCATATACAATGTACTACACTGTGCATTTCGTCTAATGCGGGTTTTTCAGTAAATTCTAAGTTTTTCAGTGCAACTCACTCATATACAATGTACTACACTGTGCATTTCGTCTAATGCGGGTTTTTCAGTAAATTCTAAGTTTTTCAGTGCAACTCACTCATATACAATGTACTACACTGTGCATTTCGTCTAATGCGGGTTTTTCAGTAAATTCTAAGTTTTTCAGTGCAACTCACTCATATACAATGTACTACACTGTGCATTTCATCTAATGCGGGTTTTTCAGTAAATTCTAAGTTTTTCAGTGCAACTCACTCATATACAATGTACTACACTGTGCATTTCGTCTAATGCGGGTTTTTCAGTAAATTCTAAGTTTTTCAGTGCAACTCACTCATATACAATGTACTACACTGTGCATTTCGTCTAATGCGGGTTTTTCAGTAAATTCTAATTTTTTCAGTGCAACTCACTCATATAGAATGTACTACACTGTGCATTTCGTCTAATGCGGGTTTTTCAGTAAATTCTAAGTTTTTCAGTGCAACTCACTCATATACAATGTACTACACTGTGCATTTCGTCTAATGCGGGTTTTCAGTAAATTCTAAGTTTTTCAGTGCAACTCACTCATATAGAATGTACTACACTGTGCATTTCGTCTAATGCGGGTTTTTCAGTAAATTCTAAGTTTTTCAGTGCAACTCACTCATGTACAATGTACTACACTGTGCATTTCGTCCTATGCGGGTTTTTCAGTAAATTCTAAGTTTTTCAGTGCAACTCACTCATATACAATGTACTACACTGTGCATTTCGTCTAATGCGGGTTTTTCAGTAAATTCTAAGTTTTTCAGTGCAACTCACTCATATACAATGTACTACACTGTGCATTACGTCTAATGCGGGTTTTTCAGTAAATTCTAAGTTTTTCAGTGCAACTCACTCATATACAATGTACTACACTGTGCATTTCATCTAATGCGGGTTTTTCAGTAAATTCTAAGTTTTTCAGTGCAACTCACTCATATACAATGTACTACACTGTGCATTTCGTCTAATGCGGGTTTTTCAGTAAATTCTAAGTTTTTCAGTGCAACTCACTCATATACAATGTACTACACTGTGCATTTCGTCTAATGCGGGTTTTTCAGTAAATTCTAATTTTTTCAGTGCAACTCACTCATATAGAATGTACTACACTGTGCATTTCGTCTAATGCGGGTTTTTCAGTAAATTCTAAGTTTTTCAGTGCAACTCACTCATATACAATGTACTACACTGTGCATTTCGTCTAATGCGGGTTTTTCAGTAAATTCTAAGTTTTTCAGTGCAACTCACTCATATACAATGTACTACACTGTGCATTTCGTCTAATGCGGGTTTTTCAGTAAATTCTAGGTTTTTCAGTGCAAGTCACTCATGTACAATGTACTACACTGTGCATTTCGCCTAATGCGGGTTTTTCAGTAAATTCTAAGTTTTTCAGTGCAACTCACTCATATACAATGTACTACACTGTGCATTTCGTCTAATGCGGGTTTTTCAGTAAATTCTAAGTTTTTCAGTGCAACTCACTCATATACAATGTACTACACTGTGCATTTCGTCTAATGCGGGTTTTTCAGTAAATTCTAAGTTTTTCAGTGCAACTCACTCATATACTATGTACTACACTGTGCATTTCGTCTAATGCCGCTTTTTCAGTAAATTCTAAGTTTTTCAGTGCAACTCACTCATATAGAATGTACTACACTGTGCATTTCGTCTAATGCGGGTTTTTCAGTAAATTCTAAGTTTTTCAGTGCAACTCACTCATATACAATGTACTACACTGTGCATTTCGTCAAATGCGGGTTTTTCAGTAAATTCTAAGTTTTTCAGTGCAACTCACTCATATAGAATGTACTACACTGTGCATTTCGTCTAATGCGGGTTTTTCAGTAAATTCTAAGTTTTTCAGTGCAACTCACTCATGTACAATGTACTACACTGTGCATTTCGTCCTATGCGGGTTTTTCAGTAAATTCTAAGTTTTTCAGTGCAACTCACTCATATACAATGTACTACACTGTGCATTTCGTCTAATGCGGGTTTTTCAGTAAATTCTAAGTTTTTCAGTGCAACTCACTCATATACAATGTACTACACTGTGCATTACGTCTAATGCGGGGTTTTTCAGTAAATTCTAAGTTTTTCAGTGCAACTCACTCATATACAATGTACTACACTGTGCATTTCATCTAATGCGGGTTTTTCAGTAAATTCTAAGTTTTTCAGTGCAACTCACTCATATACAATGTACTACACTGTGCATTTCGTCTAATGCGGGTTTTTCAGTAAATTCTAAGTTTTTCAGTGCAACTCACTCATATACAATGTACTACACTGTGCATTTCGTCTAATGCGGGTTTTTCAGTAAATTCTAATTTTTTCAGTGCAACTCACTCATATAGAATGTACTACACTGTGCATTTCGTCTAATGCGGGTTTTTCAGTAAATTCTAAGTTTTTCAGTGCAACTCACTCATATACAATGTACTACACTGTGCATTTCGTCTAATGCGGGTTTTTCAGTAAATTCTAAGTTTTTCAGTGCAACTCACTCATATACAATGTACTACGCTGTGCATTTCGTCTAATGCGGGTTTTTCAGTAAATTCTAGGTTTTTCAGTGCAAGTCACTCATGTACAATGTACTACACTGTGCATTTCGCCTAATGCGGGTTTTTCAGTAAATTCTAAGTTTTTCAGTGCAACTCACTCATATACAATGTACTACACTGTGCATTTCGTCTAATGCGGGTTTTTCAGTAAATTCTAAGTTTTTCAGTGCAACTCACTCATATACAATGTACTACACTGTGCATTTCGTCTAATGCGGGTTTTTCAGTAAATTCTAAGTTTTTCAGTGCAACTCACTCATATACTATGTACTACACTGTGCATTTCGTCTAATGCCGCTTTTTCAGTAAATTCTAAGTTTTTCAGTGCAACTCACTCATATAGAATGTACTACACTGTGCATTTCGTCTAATGCGGGTTTTTCAGTAAATTCTAAGTTTTTCAGTGCAACTCACTCATATACAATGTACTACACTGTGCATTTCGTCAAATGCGGGTTTTTCAGTAAATTCTAAGTTTTTCAGTGCAACTCACTCATATACAATGTACTACACTGTGCATTTCGTCTAATGCGGATTTTTCAGTAAATTCTAAGTTTTTCAGTGCAACTCACTCATGTACAATGTACTACACTGTGCATTTCGTCTAATGCGGGTTTTTCAGTAAATTCTAAGTTTTTAAGTGCAACTCACTCATATACAATGTACTACACTGTGCATTTCATCTAATGTGGGTTTTTCAGTAAATTCTAAGTTTTTCAGTGCAACTCACTCATATACAATGTACTACATTGTGCATTTCGTCTAATGCGGGATTTCAGTAAATACTAAGTTTTTCAGTGCAACTCACTCATGTACAATGTACTACACTGTGCATTTCGTCTAATGCGGGTTTTTCAGTAAATTCTAAGTTTTTCAGTGCAACTCACTCATATACAATGTACTACACTGTGCATTTCGTCTAATGCGGGTTTTTCAGTAAATTCTAAGTTTTTCAGTGCAACTCACTCATATACAATGTACTACACTGTGCATTTCGTCTAATGCGGGTTTTTCAGTAAATTCTAAGTTTTTCAGTGCAACTCACTCATATACAATGTACTACACTGTGCATTTCGTCTAATGCGGGTTTTTCAGTAAATTCTAAGTTTTTCAGTGCAACTCACTCATATACAATGTACTACACTGTGCATTTCGTCTAATGCGGGTTTTTCAGTAAATTCTAATTTTTTCAGTGCAACTCACTCATATAGAATGTACTACACTGTGCATTTCGTCTAATGCGGGTTTTTCAGTAAATTCTAAGTTTTTCAGTGCAACTCACTCATATACAATGTACTACACTGTGCATTTCGTCTAATGCGGGTTTTTCAGTAAATTCTAAGTTTTTCAGTGCAACTCACTCATATACAATGTACTACACTGTGCATTTCGTCTAATGCGGGTTTTTCAGTAAATTCTAAGTTTTTCAGTGCAACTCACTCATATACAATGTACTACACTGTGCATTACGTCTAATGCGGGTTTTTCAGTAAATTCTAAGTTTTTCAGTGCAACTCACTCATATACAATGTACTACACTGTGCATTTCATCTAATGCGGGTTTTTCAGTAAATTCTAAGTTTTTCAGTGCAACTCACTCATATACAATGTACTACACTGTGCATTTCGTCTAATGCGGGTTTTTCAGTAAATTCTAAGTTTTTCAGTGCAACTCACTCATATACAATGTACTACACTGTGCATTTCGTCTAATGCGGGTTTTTCAGTAAATTCTAATTTTTTCAGTGCAACTCACTCATATAGAATGTACTACACTGTGCATTTCGTCTAATGCGGGTTTTTCAGTAAATTCTAAGTTTTTCAGTGCAACTCACTCATATACAATGTACTACACTGTGCATTTCGTCTAATGCGGGTTTTTCAGTAAATTCTAAGTTTTTCAGTGCAACTCACTCATATACAATGTACTACACTGTGCATTTCGTCTAATGCGGGTTTTTCAGTAAATTCTAGGTTTTTCAGTGCAAGTCACTCATGTACAATGTACTACACTGTGCATTTCGCCTAATGCGGGTTTTTCAGTAAATTCTAAGTTTTTCAGTGCAACTCACTCATATACAATGTACTACACTGTGCATTTCGTCTAATGCGGGTTTTTCAGTAAATTCTAAGTTTTTCAGTGCAACTCACTCATATACAATGTACTACACTGTGCATTTCGTCTAATGCGGGTTTTTCAGTAAATTCTAAGTTTTTCAGTGCAACTCACTCATATACTATGTACTACACTGTGCATTTCGTCTAATGCCGCTTTTTCAGTAAATTCTAAGTTTTTCAGTGCAACTCACTCATATAGAATGTACTACACTGTGCATTTCGTCTAATGCGGGTTTTTCAGTAAATTCTAAGTTTTTCAGTGCAACTCACTCATATACAATGTACTACACTGTGCATTTCGTCAAATGCGGGTTTTTCAGTAAATTCTAAGTTTTTCAGTGCAACTCACTCATATACAATGTACTACACTGTGCATTTCGTCTAATGCGGATTTTTCAGTAAATTCTAAGTTTTTCAGTGCAACTCACTCATGTACAATGTACTACACTGTGCATTTCGTCTAATGCGGGTTTTTCAGTAAATTCTAAGTTTTTAAGTGCAACTCACTCATATACAATGTACTACACTGTGCATTTCATCTAATGTGGGTTTTTCAGTAAATTCTAAGTTTTTCAGTGCAACTCACTCATATACAATGTACTACATTGTGCATTTCGTCTAATGCGGGATTTCAGTAAATACTAAGTTTTTCAGTGCAACTCACTCATGTACAATGTACTACACTGTGCATTTCGTCTAATGCGGGTTTTTCAGTAAATTCTAAGTTTTTCAGTGCAACTCACTCATATACAATATACTACACTGTGCATTTCGTCTAATGCGGGTTTTTCAGTAAATTCTAAGTTTTTCAGTGCAACTCACTCATATACAATGTACTACACTGTGCATTTCGTCTAATGCGGGTTTTTCAGTAAATTCTAAGTTTTTCAGTGCAACTCACTCATATACAATGTACTACACTGTGCATTTCGTCTAATGCGGGTTTTTCAGTAAATTCTAAGTTTTTCAGTGCAACTCACTCATATACAATGTACTACACTGTGCATTTTGTCTAATGCGGGTTTTTCAGTAAATTCTATGTTTTTCAGTGCAACTCACTCATATACAATGTACTACACTGTGCATTTCGTCTAATGCGGGTTTTTCAGTAAATTCTAAGTTTTTCAGTGCAACTCACTCATATACAATGTACTACACTGTGCATTTCGCCTAATGCGGGTTTTTCAGTAAATTCTAAGTTTTTCAGTGCAACTCACTCATATACAATGTACTACACTGTGCATTTCGTCTAATGCGGGTTTTTCAGTAAATTCTAAGTTTTTCAGTGCAACTCACTCATATACAATGTACTACACTGTGCATTTCGTCTAATGCGGGTTTTTCAGTAAATTCTAAGTTTTTCAGTGCAACTCACTCATATACAATGTACTACACTGTGCATTTCGTCTAATGCGGGTTTTTCAGTAAATTCTAAGTTTTTCAGTGCAACTCACTCATATACAATGTACTACACTGTGCATTTCGTCTAATGCGGGTTTTTCAGTAAATTCTAAGTTTTTCAGTGCAACTCACTCATATACAATGTACTACACTGTGCATTTCGTCTAATGCGGGTTTTTCAGTAAATTCTAGGTTTTTCAGTGCAAGTCACTCATGTACAATGTACTACACTGTGCATTTCGCCTAATGCGGGTTTTTCAGTAAATTCTAAGTTTTTCAGTGCAACTCACTCATATACAATGTACTACACTGTGCATTTCGTCTAATGCGGGTTTTTCAGTAAATTCTAAGTTTTTCAGTGCAACTCACTCATATAGAATGTACTACACTGTGCATTTCGTCTAATGCGGGTTTTTCAGTAAATTCTAAGTTTTTCAGTGCAACTCACTCATATACTATGTACTACACTGTGCATTTCGTCTAATGCGGGTTTTTCAGTAAATTCTAAGTTTTTCAGTGCAACTCACTCATATACAATGTACTACACTGTGCATTTCGTCTAATGCGGGTTTTTCAGTAAATTCTAAGTTTTTCAGTGCAACTCACTCATATACAATGTACTACACTGTGCATTTCGTCAAATGCGGGTTTTTCAGTAAATTCTAAGTTTTTCAGTGCAACTCACTCATATACAATGTACTACACTGTGCATTTCGTCTAATGCGGGTTTTTCAGTAAATTCTAATTTTTTCAGTGCAACTCACTCATATAGAATGTACTACACTGTGCATTTCGTCTAATGCGGGTTTTTCAGTAAATTCTAAGTTTTTCAGTGCAACTCACTCATATACAATGTACTACACTGTGCATTTCGTCTAATGCGGGTTTTTCAGTAAATTCTAAGTTTTTCAGTGCAACTCACTCATATACAATGTACTACACTGTGCATTTCGTCTAATGCGGGTTTTTCAGTAAATTCTAGGTTTTTCAGTGCAAGTCACTCATGTACAATGTACTACACTGTGCATTTCGTCTAATGCGGGTTTTCAGTAAATTCTAAGTTTTTCAGTGCAACTCACTCATATACAATGTACTACACTGTGCATTTCGTCTAATGCGGGTTTTTCAGTAAATTCTAAGTTTTTCAGTGCAACTCACTCATGTACAATGTACTACACTGTGCATTTCGTCTAATGCAGGTTTTTCAGTAAATTCTAAGTTTTTAAGTGCAACTCACTCATATACAATGTACTACACTGTGCATTTCGTCTAATGTGGGTTTTTCAGTAATTTCTAAGTTTTTCAGTGCAACTCACTCATATACAATGTACTACATTGTGCATTTCGTCTAATGCGGGTTTTTCAGTAAATTCTAAGTTTTTCAGTGCAACTCACTCATGTACAATGTACTACACTGTGCATTTCGTCTAATGCGGGTTTTTCAGTAAATTCTAAGTTTTTCATGAAACTCACTCATATACAATGTACTACACTGTGCATTTCGTCTAATGCGGGTTTTTCAGTAAATTCTAAGTTTTTCAGTGCAACTCACTCATATACAATGTACTACACTGTGCATTTCGTCTAATGCGGGTTTTTCAGTAAATTCTAAGTTTTTCAGTGCAACTCACTCATATACAATGTACTACACTGTGCATTTCGTCTAATGCGGGTTTTTCAGTAAATTCTAAGTTTTTCAGTGCAACTCACTCATATACAATGTACTACACTGTGCATTTCATCTAATGCGGGTTTTTCAGTAAATTCTAAGTTTTTCAGTGCAACTCACTCATATACAATGTACTACACTGTGCATTTCGTCTAATGCGGGTTTTTCAGTAAATTCTAAGTTTTTCAGTGCAACTCACTCATATACAATGTACTACACTGTGCATTTCGTCTAATGCGGGTTTTTCAGTAAATTCTAATTTTTTCAGTGCAACTCACTCATATAGAATGTACTACACTGTGCATTTCGTCTAATGCGGGTTTTTCAGTAAATTCTAAGTTTTTCAGTGCAACTCACTCATATACAATGTACTACACTGTGCATTTCGTCTAATGCGGGTTTTCAGTAAATTCTAAGTTTTTCAGTGCAACTCACTCATATAGAATGTACTACACTGTGCATTTCGTCTAATGCGGGTTTTTCAGTAAATTCTAAGTTTTTCAGTGCAACTCACTCATGTACAATGTACTACACTGTGCATTTCGTCCTATGCGGGTTTTTCAGTAAATTCTAAGTTTTTCAGTGCAACTCACTCATATACAATGTACTACACTGTGCATTTCGTCTAATGCGGGTTTTTCAGTAAATTCTAAGTTTTTCAGTGCAACTCACTCATATATAATGTACTACACTGTGCATTTCGTCTAATGCGGGTTTTTCAGTAAATTCTAAGTATTTCAGTGCAACTCACTCATGTACAATGTACTACACTGTGCATTTCGTCTAATGCGGGTTTTTCAGTAAATTCTAAGTTTTTCATGAAACTCACTCATATACAATGTACTACACTGTGCATTTCGTCTAATGCGGGTTTTTCAGTAAATTCTAAGTTTTTCAGTGCAACTCACTCATATACAATGTACTACACTGTGCATTTCGTCTAATGCGGGTTTTTCAGTAAATTCTAAGTTTTTCAGTGCAACTCACTCATATACAATGTACTACACTGTGCATTACGTCTAATGCGGGTTTTTCAGTAAATTCTAAGTTTTTCAGTGCAACTCACTCATATCCAATGTACTACACTGTGCATTTCATCTAATGCGGGTTTTTCAGTAAATTCTAAGTTTTTCAGTGCAACTCACTCATATACAATGTACTACACTGTGCATTTCGTCTAATGCGGGTTTTTCAGTAAATTCTAAGTTTTTCAGTGCAACTCACTCATATACAATGTACTACACTGTGCATTTCGTCTAATGCGGGTTTTTCAGTAAATTCTAATTTTTTCAGTGCAACTCACTCATATAGAATGTACTACACTGTGCATTTCGTCTAATGCGGGTTTTTCAGTAAATTCTAAGTTTTTCAGTGCAACTCACTCATATACAATGTACTACACTGTGCATTTCGTCTAATGCGGGTTTTTCAGTAAATTCTAAGTTTTTCAGTGCAACTCACTCATATACAATGTACTACACTGTGCATTTCGTCTAATGCGGGTTTTTCAGTAAATTCTAGGTTTTTCAGTGCAAGTCACTCATGTACAATGTACTACACTGTGCATTTCGCCTAATGCGGGTTTTTCAGTAAATTCTAAGTTTTTCAGTGCAACTCACTCATATACAATGTACTACACTGTGCATTTCGTCTAATGCGGGTTTTTCAGTAAATTCTAAGTTTTTCAGTGCAACTCACTCATATAGAATGTACTACACTGTGCATTTCGTCTAATGCGGGTTTTTCAGTAAATTCTAAGTTTTTCAGTGCAACTCACTCATATACTATGTACTACACTGTGCATTTCGTCTAATGCGGGTTTTTCAGTAAATTCTAAGTTTTTCAGTGCAACTCACTCATATAGAATGTACTACACTGTGCATTTCGTCTAATGCGGGTTTTTCAGTAAATTCTAAGTTTTTCAGTGCAACTCACTCATATACAATGTACTACACTGTGCATTTCGTCAAATGCGGGTTTTTCAGTAAATTCTAAGTTTTTCAGTGCAACTCACTCATATACAATGTACTACACTGTGCATTTCGTCTAATGCGGATTTTTCAGTAAATTCTAAGTTTTTCAGTGCAACTCACTCATGTACAATGTACTACACTGTGCATTTCGTCTAATGCGGGTTTTTCAGTAAATTCTAAGTTTTTAAGTGCAACTCACTCATATACAATGTACTACACTGTGCATTTCGTCTAATGTGGGTTTTTCAGTAAATTCTAAGTTTTTCAGTGCAACTCACTCATATACAATGTACTACATTGTGCATTTCGTCTAATGCGGGATTTCAGTAAATACTAAGTTTTTCAGTGCAACTCACTCATGTACAATGTACTACACTGTGCATTTAGTCTAATGCGGGTTTTTCAGTAAATTCTAAGTTTTTCAGTGCAACTCACTCATATACAATGTACTACACTGTGCATTTCGTCTAATGCGGGTTTTTCAGTAAATTCTAAGTTTTTCAGTGCAACTCACTCATATACAATGTACTACACTGTGCATTTCGTCTAATGCGGGTTTTTCAGTAAATTCTAAGTTTTTCAGTGCAACTCACTCATATACAATGTACTACACTGTGCATTTCGTCTAATGCGGGTTTTTCAGTAAATTCTAAGTTTTTCAGTGCAACTCACTCATATACAATGTACTACACTGTGCATTTTGTCTAATGCGGGTTTTTCAGTAAATTCTATGTTTTTCAGTGCAACTCACTCATATACAATGTACTACACTGTGCATTTCGTCTAATGCGGGTTTTTCAGTAAATTCTAAGTTTTTCAGTGCAACTCACTCATATACAATGTACTACACTGTGCATTTCGCCTAATGCGGGTTTTTCAGTAAATTCTAAGTTTTTCAGTGCAACTCACTCATATACAATGTACTACACTGTGCATTTCGTCTAATGCGGGTTTTTCAGTAAATTCTAAGTTTTTCAGTGCAACTCACTCATATACAATGTACTACACTGTGCATTTCGTCTAATGCGGGTTTTTCAGTAAATTCTAAGTTTTTCAGTGCAACTCACTCATATACAATGTACTACACTGTGCATTTCGTCTAATGCGGGTTTTTCAGTAAATTCTAAGTTTTTCAGTGCAACTCACTCATATACAATGTACTACACTGTGCATTTCGTCTAATGCGGGTTTTTCAGTAAATTCTAAGTTTTTCAGTGCAACTCACTCATATACAATGTACTACACTGTGCATTTCGTCTAATGCGGGTTTTTCAGTAAATTCTAATTTTTTCAGTGCAACTCACTCATATAGAATGTACTACACTGTGCATTTCGTCTAATGCGGGTTTTTCAGTAAATTCTAAGTTTTTCAG
This sequence comes from Mus caroli, assembly GCF_978045245.1. Lineage (NCBI taxonomy): Eukaryota > Metazoa > Chordata > Mammalia > Rodentia > Muridae > Mus > Mus caroli. The sequence continues at coordinate 15,830 of NW_028227354.1, forward strand.
TGCAACTCACTCATATACAATGTACTACACTGTGCATTTCGTCTAATGCGGGTTTTTCAGTAAATTCTAAGTTTTTCAGTGCAACTCACTCATATACAATGTACTACACTGTGCATTTCGTCTAATGCGGGTTTTTCAGTAAATTCTAGGTTTTTCAGTGCAAGTCACTCATGTACAATGTACTACACTGTGCATTTCGTCTAATGCGGGTTTTCAGTAAATTCTAAGTTTTTCAGTGCAACTCACTCATATACAATGTACTACACTGTGCATTTCGTCTAATGCGGGTTTTTCAGTAAATTCTAAGTTTTTCAGTGCAACTCACTCATGTACAATGTACTACACTGTGCATTTCGTCTAATGCGGGTTTTTCAGTAAATTCTAAGTTTTTAAGTGCAACTCACTCATATACAATGTACTACACTGTGCATTTCGTCTAATGTGGGTTTTTCAGTAAATTCTAAGTTTTTCAGTGCAACTCACTCATATTCAATGTACTACACTGTGCATTACGTCTAATTCAGTGCAACTCACTCATGTACAATGTACTACACTGTGCATTTCGTCTAATGCGGGTTTTTCAGTAAATTCTAAGTTTTTAAGTGCAACACACAGTGTAGTACAATGTACTACACTGTGCATTACGTCTAATTCAGTGCAACTCACTCATGTACAATGTACTACACTGTGCATTTCGTCTAATGCGGGTTTTTCAGTAAATTCTAAGTTTTTAAGTGCAACTCACTCATATACAATGTACTACATTGTGCATTTCGTCTAATGCGGGTTTTTCAGTAAATTCTAAGTTTTTCAGTGCAACTCACTCATATACAATGTACTACACTGTGCATTACGTCTAATGCGGGTTTTTCAGTAAATTCTAAGTTTTTCAGTGCAACTCACTCATATACAATGTACTACACTGTGCATTTCATCTAATGCGGGTTTTTCAGTAAATTCTAAGTTTTTCAGTGCAACTCACTCATATACAATGTACTACACTGTGCATTTCGTCTAATGCGGGTTTTTCAGTAAATTCTAAGTTTTTCAGTGCAACTCACTCATATACAATGTACTACACTGTGCATTTCGTCTAATGCGGGTTTTTCAGTAAATTCTAAGTTTTTCAGTGCAACTCACTCATATACAATGTACTACACTGTGCATTTCGTCTAATGCGGGTTTTTCAGTAAATTCTAAGTTTTTCAGTGCAACTCACTCATATACAATGTACTACACTGTGCATTTCGTCTAATGCGGGTTTTTCAGTAAATTCTAAGTTTTTCAGTGCAACTCACTCATATACAATGTACTACACTGTGCATTTCGTCTAATGCGGGTTTTTCAGTAAATTCTAAGTTTTTCAGTGCAAGTCACTCATGTACAATGTACTACACTGTGCATTTCGCCTAATGCGGGTTTTTCAGTAAATTCTAAGTTTTTCAGTGCAACTCACTCATATACAATGTACTACACTGTGCATTTCGCCTAATGCGGGTTTTTCAGTAAATTCTAAGTTTTTCAGTGCAACTCACTCATATACAATGTACTACACTGTGCATTTCGTCTAATGCGGGTTTTTCAGTAAATTCTAAGTTTTTCAGTGCAACTCACTCATATACAATGTACTACACTGTGCATTTCGTCTAATGCGGGTTTTTCAGTAAATTCTAAGTTTTTCAGTGCAACTCACTCATATACAATGTACTACACTGTGCATTTCATCTAATGCGGGTTTTTCAGTAAATTCTAAGTTTTTCAGTGCAACTCACTCATATACAATGTACTACACTGTGCATTTCGTCTAATGCAGGTTTTTCAGTAAATTCTAAGTTTTTCAGTGCAACTCACTCATATACAATGTACTACACTGTGCATTTCGTCTAATGCGGGTTTTTCAGTAAATTCTAATTTTTTCAGTGCAACTCACTCATATAGAATGTACTACACTGTGCATTTCGTCTAATGCGGGTTTTTCAGTAAATTCTAAGTTTTTCAGTGCAACTCACACATATACAATGTACTACACTGTGCATTTCGTCTAATGCGGGTTTTTCAGTAAATTCTAAGTTTTTCAGTGCAACTCACTCATATACAATGTACTACACTGTGCATTTCGTCTAATGCGGGTTTTTCAGTAAATTCTAGGTTTTTCAGTGCAAGTCACTCATGTACAATGTCCTACACTGTGCATTTCGCCTAATGCGGGTTTTTCAGTAAATTCTAAGTTTTTCAGTGCAACTCACTCATATACAATGTACTACACTGTGCATTTCGTCTAATGCGGGTTTTTCAGTAAATTCTAAGTTTTTCAGTGCAACTCACTCATATACAATGTACTACACTGTGCATTTCGTCTAATGCGGGTTTTTCAGTAAATTCTAAGTTTTTCAGTGCAACTCACTCATATAGAATGTACTACACTGTGCATTTCGTCTAATGCGGGTTTTTCAGTAAATTCTAAGTTTTTCAGTGCAACTCACTCATATAGAATGTACTACACTGTGCATTTCGTCTAATGCGGGTTTTTCAGTAAATTCTAAGTTTTTCAGTGCAACTCACTCATATACTATGTACTACACTGTGCATTTCGTCTAATGCGGGTTTTTCAGTAAATTCTAAGTTTTTCAGTGCAACTCACTCATATAGAATGTACTACACTGTGCATTTTGTCTAATGCGGGTTTTTCAGTAAATTCTAAGTTTTTCATGAAACTCACTCATATACAATGTACTACACTGTGCATTTCGTCTAATGCGGGTTTTTCAGTAAATTCTAAGTTTTTCAGTGCAACTCACTCATATACAATGTACTACACTGTGCATTTCGTCTAATGCGGGTTTTTCAGTAAATTCTAAGTTTTTCAGTGCAACTCACTCATATACAATGTACTACACTGTGCATTTCGTCTAATGCGGGTTTTTCAGTAAATTCTAAGTTTTTCAGTGCAACTCACTCATATACAATGTACTACACTGTGCATTTCATCTAATGCGGGTTTTTCAGTAAATTCTAAGTTTTTCAGTGCAACTCACTCATATACAATGTACTACACTGTGCATTTCGTCTAATGCGGGTTTTTCAGTAAATTCTAAGTTTTTCAGTGCAACTCACTCATATACAATGTACTACACTGTGCATTTCGTCTAATGCGGGTTTTTCAGTAAATTCTAATTTTTTCAGTGCAACTCACTCATATAGAATGTACTACACTGTGCATTTCGTCTAATGCGGGTTTTTCAGTAAATTCTAAGTTTTTCAGTGCAACTCACTCATATACAATGTACTACACTGTGCATTTCGTCTAATGCGGGTTTTCAGTAAATTCTAAGTTTTTCAGTGCAACTCACTCATATAGAATGTACTACACTGTGCATTTCGTCTAATGCGGGTTTTTCAGTAAATTCTAAGTTTTTCAGTGCAACTCACTCATATACAATGTACTACACTGTGCATTTCGTCTAATGCGGGTTTTTCAGTAAATTCTAAGTTTTTCAGTGCAACTCACTCATATACAATGTACTACACTGTGCATTTCGTCTAATGCGGGTTTTTCAGTAAATTCTAAGTTTTTCAGTGCAACTCACTCATGTACAATGTACTACACTGTGCATTTCGTCCTATGCGGGTTTTTCAGTAAATTCTAAGTTTTTCAGTGCAACTCACTCATATACAATGTACTACACTGTGCATTTCGTCTAATGCGGGTTTTTCAGTAAATTCTAAGTTTTTCAGTGCAACTCACTCATATATAATGTACTACACTGTGCATTTCGTCTAATGCGGGTTTTTCAGTAAATTCTAAGTTTTTCAGTGCAACTCACTCATGTACAATGTACTAAACTGTGCATTTCGTCTAATGCGGGTTTTTCAGTAAATTCTAAGTTTTTCATGAAACTCACTCATATACAATGTACTACACTGTGCATTTCGTCTAATGCGGGTTTTTCAGTAAATTCTAAGTTTTTCAGTGCAACTCACTCATATACAATGTACTACACTGTGCATTTCGTCTAATGCGGGTTTTTCAGTAAATTCTAAGTTTTTCAGTGCAACTCACTCATATACAATGTACTACACTGTGCATTACGTCTAATGGGGGTTTTTCAGTAAATTCTAAGTTTTTCAGTGCAACTCACTCATATACAATGTACTACACTGTGCATTTCATCTAATGCGGGTTTTTCAGTAAATTCTAAGTTTTTCAGTGCAACTCACTCATATACAATGTACTACACTGTGCATTTCGTCTAATGCGGGTTTTTCAGTAAATTCTAAGTTTTTCAGTGCAACTCACTCATATACAATGTACTACACTGTGCATTTCGTCTAATGCGGGTTTTTCAGTAAATTCTAATTTTTTCAGTGCAACTCACTCATATAGAATGTACTACACTGTGCATTTCGTCTAATGCGGGTTTTTCAGTAAATTCTAAGTTTTTCAGTGCAACTCACTCATATACAATGTACTACACTGTGCATTTCGTCTAATGCGGGTTTTTCAGTAAATTCTAAGTTTTTCAGTGCAACTCACTCATATACAATGTACTACACTGTGCATTTCGTCTAATGCGGGTTTTTCAGTAAATTCTAGGTTTTTCAGTGCAAGTCACTCATGTACAATGTACTACACTGTGCATTTCGCCTAATGCGGGTTTTTCAGTAAATTCTAAGTTTTTCAGTGCAACTCACTCATATACAATGTACTACACTGTGCATTTCGTCTAATGCAGGTTTTTCAGTAAATTCTAAGTTTTTCAGTGCAACTCACTCATATAGAATGTACTACACTGTGCATTTCGTCTAATGCGGGTTTTTCAGTAAATTCTAAGTTTTTCAGTGCAACTCACTCATATACTATGTACTACACTGTGCATTTCGTCTAATGCGGGTTTTTCAGTAAATTCTAAGTTTTTCAGTGCAACTCACTCATATAGAATGTACTACACTGTGCATTTCGTCTAATGCGGGTTTTTCAGTAAATTCTAAGTTTTTCAGTGCAACTCACTCATATACAATGTACTACACTGTGCATTTCGTCAAATGCGGGTTTTTCAGTAAATTCTAAGTTTTTCAGTGCAACTCACTCATATACAATGTACTACACTGTGCATTTCGTCTAATGCGGGTTTTTCAGTAAATTCTAAGTTTTTCAGTGCAACTCACTCATGTACAATGTACTACACTGTGCATTTCGTCTAATGCGGGTTTTTCAGTAAATTCTAAGTTTTTAAGTGCAACTCACTCATATACAATGTACTACACTGTGCATTTCGTCTAATGTGGGTTTTTCAGTAAATTCTAAGTTTTTCAGTGCAACTCACTCATATACAATGTACTACATTGTGCATTTCGTCTAATGCGGGATTTCAGTAAATTCTAAGTTTTTCAGTGCAACTCACTCATGTACAATGTACTACACTGTGCATTTAGTCTAATGCGGGTTTTTCAGTAAATTCTAAGTTTTTCAGTGCAACTCACTCATATACAATGTACTACACTGTGCATTTCGTCTAATGCGGGTTTTTCAGTAAATTCTAAGTTTTTCAGTGCAACTCACTCATATACAATGTACTACACTGTGCATTTCGTCTAATGCGGGTTTTTCAGTAAATTCTAAGTTTTTCAGTGCAACTCACTCATATACAATGTACTACACTGTGCATTTCGTCTAATGCGGGTTTTTCAGTAAATTCTAAGTTTTTCAGTGCAACTCACTCATATACAATGTACTACACTGTGCATTTTGTCTAATGCGGGTTTTTCAGTAAATTCTATGTTTTTCAGTGCAACTCACTCATATACAATGTACTACACTGTGCATTTCGTCTAATGCGGGTTTTTCAGTAAATTCTAAGTTTTTCAGTGCAACTCACTCATATACAATGTACTACACTGTGCATTTCGCCTAATGCGGGTTTTTCAGTAAATTCTAAGTTTTTCAGTGCAACTCACTCATATACAATATACTACACTGTGCATTTCGTCTAATGGGGGTTTTTCAGTAAATTCTAAGTTTTTCAGTGCAACTCACTCATATACAATGTACTACACTGTGCATTTCGTCTAATGCGGGTTTTTCAGTAAATTCTAAGTTTTTCAGTGCAACTCACTCATATACAATGTACTACACTTTGCATTTCGTCTAATGCGGGTTTTTCAGTAAATTCTAATTTTTTCAGTGCAACTCACTCATATAGAAGGTACTACACTGTGCATTTCGTCTAATGCGGGTTTTTCAGTAAATTCTAAGTTTTTCAGTGCAACTCACTCATATACAATGTACTACACTGTGCATTTCGTCTAATGCGTGTTTTTCATTAAATTCTAAGTTTTTCAGTGCAACTCACTCATATACAATGTACTACACTGTGCATTTCGTCTAATGCGGGTTTTTCAGTAAATTCTAGGTTTTTCAGTGCAAGTCACTCATGTACAATGTACTACACTGTGCATTTCGCCTAATGCGGGTTTTTCAGTAAATTCTAAGTTTTTCAGTGCAACTCACTCATATACAATGTACTACACTGTGCATTTCGTCTAATGCGGGTTTTTCAGTAAATTCTAAGTTTTTCAGTGCAACTCACTCATATACAATGTACTACACTGTGCATTTCGTCTAATGCGGGTTTTTCAGTAAATTCTAAGTTTTTCAGTGCAACTCACTCATATACTATGTACTACACTGTGCATTTCGTCTAATGCGGGTTTTTCAGTAAATTCTAAGTTTTTCAGTGCAACTCACTCATATAGAATGTACTACACTGTGCATTTCGTCTAATGCGGGTTTTTCAGTAAATTCTAAGTTTTTCAGTGCAACTCACTCATATACAATGTACTACACTGTGCATTTCGTCAAATGCGGGTTTTTCAGTAAATTCTAAGTTTTTCAGTGCAACTCACTCATATACAATGTACTACACTGTGCATTTCGTCTAATGCCGGTTTTTCAGTAAATTCTAAGTTTTTCAGTGCAACTCACTCATGTACAATGTACTACACTGTGCATTTCGTCTAATGCGGGTTTTTCAGTAAATTCTAAGTTTTTAAGTGCAACTCACTCATATACAATGTACTACACTGTGCATTTCGTCTAATGTGGGTTTTTCAGTAAATTCTAAGTTTTTCAGTGCAACTCACTCATATACAATGTACTACATTGTGCATTTCGTCTAATGCGGGTTTTTCAGTAAATTCTAAGTTTTTCAGTGCAACTCACTCATGTACAATGTACTACACTGTGCATTTAGTCTAATGCGGGTTTTTCAGTAAATTCTAAGTTTTTCAGTGCAACTCACTCATATACAATGTACTACACTGTGCATTTCGTCTAATGCGGGTTTTTCAGTAAATTCTAAGTTGTTCAGTGCAACTCACTCATATACAATGTACTACACTGTGCATTTCGTCTAATGTGGGTTTTCCAGTAAATTCTAAGTTTTTCAGTGCAACTCACTCATATACAATGTACTACACTGTGCATTTCGTCTAATGCGGGTTTTTCAGTAAATTCTAAGTTTTTCAGTGCAACTCACTCATATACAATGTACTACACTGTGCATTTCGTCTAATGCGGGTTTTTCAGTAAATTCTAAGTTTTTCAGTGCAACTCTCTCATATACAATGTACTACACTGTGCATTTCGTCTAATGCGGGTTTTTCAGTAAATTCTAATTTTTTCAGTGCAACTCACTCATATAGAATGTACTACACTGTGCATTTCGTCTAATGCGGGTTTTTCAGTAAATTCTAAGTTTTTCAGTGCAACTCACTCATATACAATGTACTACACTGTGCATTTCGTCTAATGCGGGTTTTTCAGTAAATTCTAAGTTTTTCAGTGCAACTCACTCATATACAATGTACTACACTGTGCATTTCGTCTAATGCGGGTTTTTCAGTAAATTCTAAGTTTTTCAGTGCAACTCAATCATGTACAATGTACTACACTGTGCATTTCGTCTAATGCGGGTTTTTCAGTAAATTCTAAGTTTTTCAGTGCAACTCACTCATATACAATGTACTACACTGTGCATTTCGTCTAATGCGGGTTTTTCAGTAAATTCTAAGTTTTTCAGTGCAACTCACTCATATACAATGTACTACACTGTGCATTTCGTCTAATGCGGGTTTTTCAGTAAATTCTAGGTTTTTCAGTGCAACTCACTCATGTACAATGTACTACACTGTGCATTTCGTCTAATGCGGGTTTTTCAGTAAATTCTAAGTTTTTCAGTGCAACTCACTCATATACAATGTACTACACTGTGCATTTCGTCTAATGCGGGTTTTTCAGTAAATTCTAAGTTTTTCAGTGCAACTCACTCATATACAATGTACTACACTGTGCATTTCGTCTAATGCGGGTTTTTCAGTAAATTCTAAGTTTTTCAGTGCAACTCACTCATATACAATGTACTACACTGTGCATTTCGTCTAATGCGGGTTTTTCAGTAAATTCTAAGTTTTTCAGTGCAACTCTCTCATATACAATGTACTACACTGTGCATTTCGTCTAATGCGTGTTTTTCAGTAAATTCTAAGTTTTTCAGTGCAACTCACTCATATACTATGTACTACACTGTGCATTTCGTCTAATGCGGGTTTTTCAGTAAATTCTAAGTTTTTCAGTGCAACTCACTCATATACTATGTACTACACTGTGTATTTCGTCTAATGCGGGTTTTTCAGTAAATTCTAAGTTTTTCAGTGCAACTCACTCATATAGAATGTACTACACTGTGCATTTCGTCTAATGCGGGTTTTTCAGTAAATTCTAAGTTTTTCAGTGCAACTCACTCATGTACAATGTACTACACTGTGCATTTAGTCTAATGCGGGTTTTTCAGTAAATTCTAAGTTTTTCAGTGCAACTCACTCATATACAATGTACTACACTGTGCATTTCGTCTAATGCGGGTTTTTCAGTAAATTCTAAGTTGTTCAGTGCAACTCACTCATATACAATGTACTACACTGTGCATTTCGTCTAATGCGGGTTTTTCAGTAAATTCTAATTTTTTCAGTGCAACTCACTCATATACAATGTACTACACTGTGCATTTCGTCTAATGTGGGTTTTTCAGTAAATTCTAAGTTTTTCAGTGCAACTCACTCATATACAATGTACTACACTGTGCATTTCGTCTAATGCGGGTTTTTCAGTAAATTCTAAGTTTTTCAGTGCAACTCACTCATATACTATGTACTACACTGTGCATTTCGTCTAATGCGGGTTTTTCAGTAAATTCTAAGTTTTTCAGTGCAACTCACTCCTATAGAATGTACTACACCGTGCATTTCGTCTAATGCGGGTTTTTCAGTAAATTCTAAGTTTTTCAGTGCAACTCACTCATGTACAATGTACTACACTGTGCATTTAGTCTAATGCGGGTTTTTCAGTAAATTCTAAGTTTTTCAGTGCAACTCACTCATATACAATGTACTACACTGTGCATTTCGTCTAATGCGGGTTTTTCAGTAAATTCTAAGTTTTTCAGTGCAACTCACTCATATACAATGTACTACACTGTGCATTTCGTCTAATGCGGGTTTTCCAGTAAATTCTAAGTTTTTCAGTGCAACTCACTCATATACAATGTACTACACTGTGCATTTCGTCTAATGCGGGTTTTTCAGTAAATTCTAAGTTTTTCAGTGCAACTCACTCATATACAATGTACTACACTGTGCATTTCGTCTAATGCGGGTTTTTCAGTAAATTCTAAGTTTTTCAGTGCAACTCACTCATATACAATGTACTTCACTGTGCATTTCGTCTAATGCGGGTTTTTCAGTAAATTCTAAGTTTTTCAGTGCAACTCACTCATATACAATGTACTACACTGTGCATTTCGTCTAATGCGGGTTTTCCCGTAAATTCTAAGTTTTTCAGTGCAACTCACTCATATACAATGTACTACACTGTGCATTTCGTCTAATGCGGGTTTTTCGGTAAATTCTAAGTTTTTCAGTGCAACTCACTCATATACAATGTACTACACTGTGCATTTCGTCTAATGCGGGTTTTTCAGTAAATTCTAAGTTTTTCAGTGCAACTCACTCATGTACAATGTACTACACTGTGCATTTCGTCTAATGCGGGTTTTTCAGTAAATTCTAAGTTTTTCAGTGCAACTCACTCATATACAATGTACTACACTGTGCATTTCGTCTAATGCGGGTTTTTCAGTAAATTCTAAGTTTTTCAGTGCAACTCACTCATATACAATGTACTACACTGTGCATTTCGTCTAATGCGGGTTTTTCAGTAAATTCTAGGTTTTTCAGTGCAACTCACTCATGTACAATGTACTACACTGTGCATTTCGTCTAATGCGGGTTTTTCAGTAAATTCTAAGTTTTTCAGTGCAACTCACTCATATACAATGTACTACACTGTGCATTTCGTCTAATGCGGGTTTTTCAGTAAATTCTAAGTTTTTCAGTGCAACTCACTCATATACAATGTACTACACTGTGCATTTCGTCTAATGCGGGTTTTTCAGTAAATTCTAAGTTTTTCAGTGCAACTCTCTCATATACAATGTACTACACTGTGCATTTCGTCTAATGCGTGTTTTTCAGTAAATTCTAAGTTTTTCAGTGCAACTCACTCATATACTATGTACTACACTGTGCATTTCGTCTAATGCGGGTTTTTCAGTAAATTCTAAGTTTTTCAGTGCAACTCACTCATATACTATGTACTACACTGTGTATTTCGTCTAATGCGGGTTTTTCAGTAAATTCTAAGTTTTTCAGTGCAACTCACTCATATAGAATGTACTACACTGTGCATTTCGTCTAATGCGGGTTTTTCAGTAAATTCTAAGTTTTTCAGTGCAACTCACTCATGTACAATGTACTACACTGTGCATTTAGTCTAATGCGGGTTTTTCAGTAAATTCTAAGTTTTTCAGTGCAACTCACTCATATACAATGTACTACACTGTGCATTTCGTCTAATGCGGGTTTTTCAGTAAATTCTAAGTTGTTCAGTGCAACTCACTCATATACAATGTACTACACTGTGCATTTCGTCTAATGCGGGTTTTTCAGTAAATTCTAAGTTTTTCAGTGCAACTCACTCATATACAATGTACTACACTGTGCATTTCGTCTAATGTGGGTTTTTCAGTAAATTCTAAGTTTTTCAGTGCAACTCACTCATATACAATGTACTACACTGTGCATTTCGTCTAATGCGGGTTTTTCAGTAAATTCTAAGTTTTTCAGTGCAACTCACTCATGTACAATGTACTACACTGTGCATTTCGTCTAATGCGGGTTTTTCAGTAAATTCTAAGTTTTTCAGTGCAACTCACTCATATACTATGTACTACACTGTGCATTTCGTCTAATGCGGGTTTTTCAGTAAATTCTAAGTTTTTCAGTGCAACTCACTCCTATAGAATGTACTACACCGTGCATTTCGTCTAATGCGGGTTTTTCAGTAAATTCTAAGTTTTTCAGTGCAACTCACTCATATACAATGTACTACACTGTGCATTTCGTCTAATGCGGTTTTTTCAGTAAATTCGAAGTTTTTCAGTGCAACTCACTCATGTACAATGTACTACACTGTGCATTTCGTCTAATGCGGGTTTTTCAGTAAATTCTAAGTTTTTCAGTGCAACTCACTCATATACAATGTACTACACTGTGCATTTCGTCTAATGTGGGTTTTTCAGTAAATTCTAAGTTTTTCAGTGCAACTCACTCATATACAATGTACTACACTGTGCATTTCGTCTAATGCGGGTTTTTCAGTAAATTCTAAGTTTTTCAGTGCAACTCACTCATGTACAATGTACTACACTGTGCATTTCGTCTAATGCGGGTTTTTCAGTAAATTCTAAGTTTTTAGTGCAACTCACTCATATACAATGTACTACACTGTGCATTTCGTCTAATGCGGGTTTTTCAGTAAATTCTAAGTTTTTCAGTGCAACTCACTCATATACAATGTACTACACTGTGCATTTCGTCTAATGAGGGTTTTTCAGTAAATTCTAAGTTTTTCAGTGCAACTCACTCATATACAATGTACTACACTGTGCATTTCGTCTAATGCGGGTTTTTCAGTAAATTCTAAGTTTTTCAGTGCAACTCACTCATATACAATGTACTACACTGTGTTTTTCGTCTAATGCGGGTTTTTCAGTAAATTCTAAGTTTTTCAGTGCAACTCACTCATATAGAATGTACTACACTGTGCATTTCGTCTAATGCGGGTTTTTCAGTAAATTCTAAGTTTTTCAGTGCAACTCACTCATGTACAATGTACTACACTGTGCATTTAGTCTAATGCGGGTTTTTCAGTAAATTCTAAGTTTTTCAGTGCAACTCACTCATATACAATGTACTACACTGTGCATTTCGTCTAATGCGGGTTTTTCAGTAAATTCTAAGTTGTTCAGTGCAACTCACTCATATACAATGTACTACACTGTGCATTTCGTCTAATGCGGGTTTTTCAGTAAATTCTAAGTTTTTCAGTGCAACTCACTCATGTACAATGTACTACACTGTGCATTTCGTCTAATGCGGGTTTTTCAGTAAATTCTAAGTTTTTCAGTGCAACTCACTCATATACTATGTACTACACTGTGCATTTCGTCTAATGCGGGTTTTTCAGTAAATTCTAAGTTTTTCAGTGCAACTCACTCCTATAGAATGTACTACACTGTGCATTTCGTCTAATGCGGGTTTTTCAGTAAATTCTAAGTTTTTCAGTGCAACTCACTCATATACTATGTACTACACTGTGCATTTCGTCTAATGCGGGTTTTTCAGTAAATTCTAAGTTTTTCAGTGCAACTCACTCCTATAGAATGTACTACACCGTGCATTTCGTCTAATGCGGGTTTTTCAGTAAATTCTAAGTTTTTCAGTGCAACTCACTCATATACAATGTACTACACTGTGCATTTCGTCTAATGCGGTTTATTCAGTAAATTCGAAGTTTTTCAGTGCAACTCACTCATGTACAATGTACTACACTGTGCATTTCGTCTAATGCGGGTTTTTCAGTAAATTCTAAGTTTTTCAGTGCAACTCACTCATATACAATGTACTACACTGTGCATTTCGTATAATGCGGTTTTTTCAGTAAATTCGAAGTTTTTCAGTGCAACTCACTCATGTACAATGTACTACACTGTGCATTTCGTCTAATGCGGGTTTTTCAGTAAATTCTAAGTTTTTCAGTGCAACTCACTCATATACAATGTACTACACTGTGCATTTCGTCTAATGTGGGTTTTTCAGTAAATTCTAAGTTTTTCAGTGCAACTCACTCATATACAATGTACTACACTGTGCATTTCGTCTAATGCGGGTTTTTCAGTAAATTCTAAGTTTTTCAGTGCAACTCACTCATGTACAATGTACTACACTGTGCATTTCGTCTAATGCGGGTTTTTCAGTAAATTCTAAGTTTTTAGTGCAACTCACTCATATACAATGTACTACACTGTGCATTTCGTCTAATGCGGGTTTTTCAGTAAATTCTAAGTTTTTCAGTGCAACTCACTCATATACAATGTACTACACTGTGCATTTCGTCTAATGAGGGTTTTTCAGTAAATTCTAAGTTTTTCAGTGCAACTCACTCATATACAATGTACTACACTGTGCATTTCGTCTAATGCGGGTTTTTCAGTAAATTCTAAGTTTTTCAGTGCAACTCACTCATATACAATGTACTACACTGTGTTTTTCGTCTAATGCGGGTTTTTCAGTAAATTCTAAGTTTTTCAGTGCAACTCACTCATATAGAATGTACTACACTGTGCATTTCGTCTAATGCGGGTTTTTCAGTAAATTCTAAGTTTTTCAGTGCAACTCACTCATGTACAATGTACTACACTGTGCATTTAGTCTAATGCGGGTTTTTCAGTAAATTCTAAGTTTTTCAGTGCAACTCACTCATATACAATGTACTACACTGTGCATTTCGTCTAATGCGGGTTTTTCAGTAAATTCTAAGTTTTTCAGTGCAACTCACTCATATACAATGTACTACACTGTGCATTTCGTCTAATGCGGTTTTTTCAGTAAATTCGAAGTTTTTCAGTGCAACTCACTCATGTACAATGTACTACACTGTGCATTTCGTCTAATGCGGGTTTTTCAGTAAATTCTAAGTTTTTCAGTGCAACTCACTCATATACAATGTACTACACTGTGCATTTCGTCTAATGTGGGTTTTTCAGTAAATTCTAAGTTTTTCAGTGCAACTCACTCATATACAATGTACTACACTGTGCATTTCGTCTAATGCGGGTTTTTCAGTAAATTCTAAGTTTTTCAGTGCAACTCACTCATGTACAATGTACTACACTGTGCATTTCGTCTAATGCGGGTTTTTCAGTAAATTCTAAGTTTTTAGTGCAACTCACTCATATACAATGTACTACACTGTGCATTTCGTCTAATGCGGGTTTTTCAGTAAATTCTAAGTTTTTCAGTGCAACTCACTCATATACAATGTACTACACTGTGCATTTCGTCTAATGAGGGTTTTTCAGTAAATTCTAAGTTTTTCAGTGCAACTCACTCATATACAATGTACTACACTGTGCATTTCGTCTAATGCGGGTTTTTCAGTAAATTCTAAGTTTTTCAGTGCAACTCACTCATATACAATGTACTACACTGTGTTTTTCGTCTAATGCGGGTTTTTCAGTAAATTCTAAGTTTTTCAGTGCAACTCACTCATATAGAATGTACTACACTGTGCATTTCGTCTAATGCGGGTTTTTCAGTAAATTCTAAGTTTTTCAGTGCAACTCACTCATGTACAATGTACTACACTGTGCATTTAGTCTAATGCGGGTTTTTCAGTAAATTCTAAGTTTTTCAGTGCAACTCACTCATATACAATGTACTACACTGTGCATTTCGTCTAATGCGGGTTTTTCAGTAAATTCTAAGTTGTTCAGTGCAACTCACTCATATACAATGTACTACACTGTGCATTTCGTCTAATGCGGGTTTTTCAGTAAATTCTAAGTTTTTCAGTGCAACTCACTCATGTACAATGTACTACACTGTGCATTTCGTCTAATGCGGGTTTTTCAGTAAATTCTAAGTTTTTCAGTGCAACTCACTCATATACTATGTACTACACCGTGCATTTCGTCTAATGCGGGTTTTTCAGTAAATTCTAAGTTTTTCAGTGCAACTCACTCCTATAGAATGTACTACACTGTGCATTTCGTCTAATGCGGGTTTTTCAGTAAATTCTAAGTTTTTCAGTGCAACTCACTCATATACTATGTACTACACTGTGCATTTCGTCTAATGCGGGTTTTTCAGTAAATTCTAAGTTTTTCAGTGCAACTCACTCCTATAGAATGTACTACACCGTGCATTTCGTCTAATGCGGGTTTTTCAGTAAATTCTAAGTTTTTCAGTGCAACTCACTCATATACAATGTACTACACTGTGCATTTCGTCTAATGCGGTTTTTTCAGTAAATTCGAAGTTTTTCAGTGCAACTCACTCATGTACAATGTACTACACTGTGCATTTCGTCTAATGCGGGTTTTTCAGTAAATTCTAAGTTTTTCAGTGCAACTCACTCATGTACAATGTACTACACTGTGCATTTCGTCTAATGCGGGTTTTTCAGTAAATTCTAAGTTTTTCAGTGCAACTCACTCATGTACAATGTACTACACTGTGCATTTCGTCTAATGCGGGTTTTTCAGTAAATTCTAAGTTTTTAGTGCAACTCACTCATATACAATGTACTACACTGTGCATTTCGTCTAATGCGGGTTTTTCAGTAAATTCTAAGTTTTTCAGTGCAACTCACTCATGTACAATGTACTACACTGTGCATTTCGTCTAATGCGGGTTTTTCAGTAAATTCTAAGTTTTTCAGTGCAACTCACTCATATAGAATGTACTACACTGTGCATTTCGTCTAATGCGGGTTTTTCAGTAAATTCTAAGTTTTTCAGTGCAACTCACTCATGTACAATGTACTACACTGTGCATTTAGTCTAATGCGGGTTTTTCAGTAAATTCTAAGTTTTTCAGTGCAACTCACTCATATACAATGTACTACACTGTGCATTTCGTCTAATGCGGGTTTTTCAGTAAATTCTAAGTTGTTCAGTGCAACTCACTCATATACAATGTACTACACTGTGCATTTCGTCTAATGCGGATTTTTCAGTAAATTCTAAGTTTTTCAGTGCAACTCACTCATATACAATGTACTACACTGTGCATTTCGTCTAATGTGGGTTTTTCAGTAAATTCTAAGTTTTTCAGTGCAACTCACTCATATACAATTTACTACACTGTGCATTTCGTCTAATGCGGGTTTTTCAGTAAATTCTAAGTTTTTCAGTGCAACTCACTCATGTACAATGTACTACACTGTGCATTTCGTCTAATGCGGGTTTTTCAGTAAATTCTAAGTTTTTCAGTGCAACTCACTCATATACTATGTACTACACTGTGCATTTCGTCTAATGCGGGTTTTTCAGTAAATTCTAAGTTTTTCAGTGCAACTCACTCCTATAGAATGTACTACACTGTGCATTTCGTCTAATGCGGGTTTTTCAGTAAATTCTAAGTTTTTCAGTGCAACTCACTCATATACAATGTACTACACTGTGCATTTCGTCTAATGCGGTTTTTTCAGTAAATTCTAAGTTTTTCAGTGCAACTCACTCATGTACAATGTACTACACTGTGCATTTCGTCTAATGCGGGTTTTTCAGTAAATTCTAAGTTTTTCAGTGCAACTCACTCATATACAATGTACTACACTGTGCATTTCGTCTAATGCGGGTTTTTCAGTAAATTCTAAGTTTTTCAGTGCAACTCACTCATGTACAATATACTACACTGTGCATTTCGTCTAATGCGGGTTTTTCAGTAAATTCTAAGTTTTTCAGTGCAACTCACTCATGTACAATGTACTACACTGTGCATTTCGTCTAATGCGGGTTTTTCAGTAAATTCTAAGTTTTTCAGTGCAACTCACTCATATACAATGTACTACACTGTGCATTTCGTCTAATGCGGGTTTTTCAGTAAATTCTAAGTTTTTCAGTGCAACTCACTCATATACAATGTACTACACTGTGCATTTCGTCTAATGCGGGTTTTTCAGTAAATTCTAAGTTTTTCAGTGCAACTCACTCATATACAATGTACTACACTGTGCATTTCGTCTAATGCGGGTTTTTCAGTAAATTCTAAGTTTTTCAGTGCAACTCACTCATATACAATGTACTTCACTGTGCATTTCGTCTAATGCGGGTTTTTCAGTAAATTCTAAGTTTTTCAGTGCAACTCACTCATATACAATGTACTACACTGTGCATTTTGTCTAATGCGGGTTTTTCGGTAAATTCTAAGTTTTTCAGTGCAACTCACTCATATACAATGTACTACACTGTGCATTTCGTCTAATGCGGGTTTTTCAGTAAATTCTAAGTTTTTCAGTGCAACTCACTCATGTACAATGTACTACACTGTGCATTTCGTCTAATGCGGGTTTTTCAGTAAATTCTAAGTTTTTCAGTGCAACTCACTCATATACAATGTACTACACTGTGCATTTCGTCTAATGCGGGTTTTTCAGTAAATTCTAAGTTTTTCAGTGCAACTCACTCATATACAATGTACTACACTGTGCATTTCGTCTAATGCGGGTTTTTCAGTAAATTCTAGGTTTTTCAGTGCAACTCACTCATGTACAATGTACTACACTGTGCATTTCGTCTAATGCGGGTTTTTCAAGAAAATTCTAAGTTTTTCAGTGCAAATCACTCATGTACAATGTACTACACTGTGCATTTCGTCTAATGCGGGTTTTTCAGTAAATTCTAAGTTTTTCAGTGCAACTCACTCATATACTATGTACTACACTGTGCATTTCGTCTAATGCGGGTTTTTCAGTAAATTCTAAGTTTTTCAGTGCAACTCACTCCTATAGAATGTACTACACTGTGCATTTCGTCTAATGCGGGTTTTTCAGTAAATTCTAAGTTTTTCAGTGCAACTCACTCATATACAATGTACTACACTGTGCATTTCGTCTAATGCGGTTTTTTCAGTAAATTCTAAGTTTTTCAGTGCAACTCACTCATGTACAATGTACTACACTGTGCATTTCGTCTAATGCGGGTTTTTCAGTAAATTCTAAGTTTTTCAGTGCAACTCACTCATATACAATGTACTACACTGTGCATTTCGTCTAATGTGGGTTTTTCAGTAAATTCTAAGTTTTTCAGTGCAACTCACTCATATACAATGTACTACACTGTGCATTTCGTCTAATGCGGGTTTTTCAGTAAATTCTAAGTTTTTCAGTGCAACTCACTCATGTACAATGTACTACACTGTGCATTTCGTCTAATGCGGGTTTTTCAGTAAATTCTAAGTTTTTCAGTGCAACTCACTCATATACAATGTACTACACTGTGCATTTCGTCTAATGTGGGTTTTTCAGTAAATTCTAAGTTTTTCAGTGCAACTCACTCATATACAATGTACTACACTGTGCATTTCGTCTAATGTGGGTTTTTCAGTAAATTCTAAGTTTTTCAGTGCAACTCACTCATATACAATTTACTACACTGTGCATTTCGTCTAATGCGGGTTTTTCAGTAAATTCTAAGTTTTTCAGTGCAACTCACTCATGTACAATGTACTACACTGTGCATTTCGTCTAATGCGGGTTTTTCAGTAAATTCTAAGTTTTTCAGTGCAACTCACTCATATACTATGTACTACACTGTGCATTTCGTCTAATGCGGGTTTTTCAGTAAATTCTAAGTTTTTCAGTGCAACTCACTCCTATAGAATGTACTACACTGTGCATTTCGTCTAATGCGGGTTTTTCAGTAAATTCTAAGTTTTTCAGTGCAACTCACTCATATACAATGTACTACACTGTGCATTTCGTCTAATGCGGTTTTTTCAGTAAATTCTAAGTTTTTCAGTGCAACTCACTCATGTACAATGTACTACACTGTGCATTTCGTCTAATGCGGGTTTTTCAGTAAATTCTAAGTTTTTCAGTGCAACTCACTCATATACAATGTACTACACTGTGCATTTCGTCTAATGTGGGTTTTTCAGTAAATTCTAAGTTTTTCAGTGCAACTCACTCATGTACAATATACTACACTGTGCATTTCGTCTAATGCGGGTTTTTCAGTAAATTCTAAGTTTTTCAGTGCAACTCACTCATGTACAATGTACTACACTGTGCATTTCGTCTAATGCGGGTTTTTCAGTAAATTCTAAGTTTTTCAGTGCAACTCACTCATATACAATGTACTACACTGTGCATTTCGTCTAATGCGGGTTTTTCAGTAAATTCTAAGTTTTTCAGTGCAACTCACTCATATACAATGTACTACACTGTGCATTTCGTCTAATGCGGGTTTTTCAGTAAATTCTAAGTTTTTCAGTGCAACTCACTCATATACAATGTACTACACTGTGCATTTCGTCTAATGCGGGTTTTTCAGTAAATTCTAAGTTTTTCAGTGCAACTCACTCATATACAATGTACTTCACTGTGCATTTTGTCTAATGCGGGTTTTTCAGTAAATTCTAAGTTTTTCAGTGCAACTCACTCATATACAATGTACTACACTGTGCATTTCGTCTAATGCGGGTTTTTCGGTAAATTCTAAGTTTTTCAGTGCAACTCACTCATATACAATGTACTACACTGTGCATTTCGTCTAATGCGGGTTTTTCAGTAAATTCTAAGTTTTTCAGTGCAACTCACTCATGTACAATGTACTACACTGTGCATTTCGTCTAATGCGGGTTTTTCAGTAAATTCTAAGTTTTTCAGTGCAACTCACTCATATACAATGTACTACACTGTGCATTTCGTCTAATGCGGGTTTTTCAGTAAATTCTAAGTTTTTCAGTGCAACTCACTCATATACAATGTACTACACTGTGCATTTCGTCTAATGCGGGTTTTTCAGTAAATTCTAGGTTTTTCAGTGCAACTCACTCATGTACAATGTACTACACTGTGCATTTCGTCTAATGCGGGTTTTTCAAGAAAATTCTAAGTTTTTCAGTGCAAATCACTCATGTACAATGTACTACACTGTGCATTTCGTCTAATGCGGGTTTTTCAGTAAATTCTAAGTTTTTCAGTGCAACTCACTCATATACTATGTACTACACTGTGCATTTCGTCTAATGCGCGTTTTTCAGTAAATTCTAAGTTTTTCAGTGCAACTCACTCCTATAGAATGTACTACACTGTGCATTTCGTCTAATGCGGGTTTTTCAGTAAATTCTAAGTTTTTCAGTGCAACTCACTCATATACAATGTACTACACTGTGCATTTCGTCTAATGCGGTTTTTTTCAGTAAATTCTAAGTTTTTCAGTGCAACTCACTCATGTACAATGTACTACACTGTGCATTTCGTCTAATGCGGGTTTTTCAGTAAATTCTAAGTTTTTCAGTGCAACTCACTCATATACAATGTACTACACTGTGCATTTCGTCTAATGTGGGTTTTTCAGTAAATTCTAAGTTTTTCAGTGCAACTCACTCATATACAATGTACTACACTGTGCATTTCGTCTAATGCGGGTTTTTCAGTAAATTCTAAGTTTTTCAGTGCAACTCACTCATGTACAATGTACTACACTGTGCATTTCGTCTAATGCGGGTTTTTCAGTAAATTCTAAGTTTTTCAGTGCAACTCACTCATATACAATGTACTACACTGTGCATTTCGTCTAATGCGGGTTTTTCAGTAAATTCTAAGTTTTTCAGTGCAACTCACTCATATACAATGTACTACACTGTGCATTTCGTCTAATGCGGGTTTTTCAGTAAATTCTAAGTTTTTCAGTGCAACTCACTCATATACAATGTACTACACTGTGCATTTCGTCTAATGCGGGTTTTTCAGTAAATTCTAAGTTTTTCAGTGCAACTCACTCATATACAATGTACTACACTGTGTATTTCGTCTAATGCGGGTTTTTCAGTAAATTCTAAGTTTTTCAGTGCAACTCACTCATATACAATGTACTACACTGTGCATTTCGTCTAATGCGGGTTTTTCAGTAAATTCTAAGTTTTTCAGTGCAACTCACTCATATACAATGTACTACACTGTGCATTTCGTCTAATGTGGGTTTTTCAGTAAATTCTAAGTTTTTCAGTGCAACTCACTCCTATAGAATGTACTACACTGTGCATTTCGTCTAATGCGGGTTTTTCAGTAAATTCTAAGTTTTTCAGTGCAACTCACTCATATACAATGTACTACACTGTGCATTTCGTCTAATGCGGTTTTTTCAGTAAATTCTAAGTTTTTCAGTGCAACTCACTCATGTACAATGTACTACACTGTGCATTTCGTCTAATGCGGGTTTTTCAGTAAATTCTAAGTTTTTCAGTGCAACTCACTCATATACAATGTACTACACTGTGCATTTCGTCTAATGCGGGTTTTTCAGTAAATTCTAAGTTTTTCAGTGCAACTCACTCATATACAATGTACTACACTGTGCATTTCGTCTAATGCGGGTTTTTCAGTAAATTCTAAGTTTTTCAGTGCAACTCCCTCATATACAATGTACTACACTGTGCATTTCGTCTAATGCGGGTTTTTCAGTAAATTCTAAGTTTTTCAGTGCAACTCACTCATATACAATGTACTTCACTGTGCATTTCGTCTAATGCGGGTTTTTCAGTAAATTCTAAGTTTTTCAGTGCAACTCACTCATATACAATGTACTACACTGTGCATTTCGTCTAATGCGGGTTTTTCGGTAAATTCTAAGTTTTTCAGTGCAACTCACTCATATACAATGTACTACACTGTGCATTTCGTCTAATGCGGGTTTTTCAGTAAATTCTAAGTTTTTCAGTGCAACTCACTCATGTACAATGTACTACACTGTGCATTTCGTCTAATGCGGGTTTTTCAGTAAATTCTAAGTTTTTCAGTGCAACTCACTCATATACAATGTACTACACTGTGCATTTCGTCTAATGCGGGTTTTTCAGTAAATTCTAGGTTTTTCAGTGCAACTCACTCATGTACAATGTACTACACTGTGCATTTCGTCTAATGCGGGTTTTTCAGTAAATTCTAAGTTTTTCAGTGCAACTCACTCATATACAATGTACTACACTGTGCATTTCGTCTAATGCGGGTTTTTCAGTAAATTCTAGGTTTTTCAGTGCAACTCACTCATGTACAATGTACTACACTGTGCATTTCGTCTAATGCGGGTTTTTCAGTAAATTCTAAGTTTTTCAGTGCAACTCACTCATATACAATGTACTACACTGTGCATTTCGTCTAATGCGGGTTTTTCAGTAAATTCTAAGTTTTTCAGTGCAACTCACTCATATACAATGTACTACACTGAGCATTTCGTCTAATGCGGGTTTTTCAGTAAATTCTAAGTTTTTCAGTGCAACTCACTCATATACAATGTACTACACTGTGCATTTCGTCTAATGCGGGTTTTTCAGTAAATTCTAAGTTTTTCAGTGCAACTCACTCATATACAATGTACTACACTGTGCATTTCGTCTAATGCGGGTTTTTCAGTAAATTCTAAGTTTTTCAGTGCAACTCACTCATATACAATGTACTACACTGTGCATTTCGTCTAATGCGGGTTTTTCAGTAAATTCTAAGTTTTTCAGTGCAACTCACTCATATACAATGTACTTCACTGTGCATTTTGTCTAATGCGGGTTTTTCAGTAAATTCTAAGTTTTTCAGTGCAACTCACTCATATACAATGTACTACACTGTGCATTTCGTCTAATGCGGGTTTTTCGGTAAATTCTAAGTTTTTCAGTGCAACTCACTCATATACAATGTACTACACTGTGCATTTCGTCTAATGCGGGTTTTTCAGTAAATTCTAAGTTTTTCAGTGCAACTCACTCATGTACAATGTACTACACTGTGCATTTCGTCTAATGCGGGTTTTTCAGTAAATTCTAAGTTTTTCAGTGCAACTCACTCATATACAATGTACTACACTGTGCATTTCGTCTAATGCGGGTTTTTCAGTAAATTCTAAGTTTTTCAGTGCAACTCACTCATATACAATGTACTACACTGTGCATTTCGTCTAATGCGGGTTTTTCAGTAAATTCTAGGTTTTTCAGTGCAACTCACTCATGTACAATGTACTACACTGTGCATTTCGTCTAATGCGGGTTTTTCAAGAAAATTCTAAGTTTTTCAGTGCAAATCACTCATGTACAATGTACTACACTGTGCATTTCGTCTAATGCGGGTTTTTCAGTAAATTCTAAGTTTTTCAGTGCAACTCACTCATATACTATGTACTACACTGTGCATTTCGTCTAATGCGCGTTTTTCAGTAAATTCTAAGTTTTTCAGTGCAACTCACTCCTATAGAATGTACTACACTGTGCATTTCGTCTAATGCGGGTTTTTCAGTAAATTCTAAGTTTTTCAGTGCAACTCACTCATATACAATGTACTACACTGTGCATTTCGTCTAATGCGGTTTTTTCAGTAAATTCTAAGTTTTTCAGTGCAACTCACTCATGTACAATGTACTACACTGTGCATTTCGTCTAATGCGGGTTTTTCAGTAAATTCTAAGTTTTTCAGTGCAACTCACTCATATACAATGTACTACACTGTGCATTTCGTCTAATGTGGGTTTTTTCAGTAAATTCTAAGTTTTTCAGTGCAACTCACTCATATACAATGTACTACACTGTGCATTTCGTCTAATGCGGGTTTTTCAGTAAATTCTAAGTTTTTCAGTGCAACTCACTCATGTACAATGTACTACACTGTGCATTTCGTCTAATGCGGGTTTTTCAGTAAATTCTAAGTTTTTCAGTGCAACTCACTCATATACAATGTACTACACTGTGCATTTCGTCTAATGCGGGTTTTTCAGTAAATTCTAAGTTTTTCAGTGCAACTCACTCATATACAATGTACTACACTGTGCATTTCGTCTAATGCGGGTTTTTCAGTAAATTCTAAGTTTTTCAGTGCAACTCACTCATATACAATGTACTACACTGTGCATTTCGTCTAATGCGGGTTTTTCAGTAAATTCTAAGTTTTTCAGTGCAACTCACTCATATACAATGTACTACACTGTGCATTTCGTCTAATGCGGGTTTTTCAGTAAATTCTAAGTTTTTCAGTGCAACTCACTCATATACAATGTACTACACTGAGCATTTCGTCTAATGCGGGTTTTTCAGTAAATTCTAAGTTTTTCAGTGCAACTCACTCATATACAATGTACTACACTGTGCATTTCGTCTAATGCGGGTTTTTCAGTAAATTCTAAGTTTTTCAGTGCAACTCACTCATATACAATGTACTACACTGTGCATTTCGTCTAATGCGGGTTTTTCAGTAAATTCTAAGTTTTTCAGTGCAACTCACTCATATACAATGTACTACACTGTGCATTTCGTCTAATGCGGGTTTTTCAGTAAATTCTAAGTTTTTCAGTGCAACTCACTCATATACAATGTACTACACTGTGTATTTCGTCTAATGCGGGTTTTTCAGTAAATTCTAAGTTTTTCAGTGCAACTCACTCACATAGAATGTACTACACTATGCATTTCGTCTAATGCGGGTTTTTTCAGTAAATTCTGAGTTTTTCAGTGCAACTCACTCATGTACAATGTACTACACTGTGCATTTAGTCTAATGCGGGTTTTTCAGTAAATTCTAAGTTTTTCAGTGCAACTCACTCATATACAATGTACTACACTGTGCATTTCGTCTAATGCGGGTTTTTCAGTAAATTCTAAGTTGTTCAGTGCAACTCACTCATATACAATGTACTACACTGTGCATTTCGTCTAATGCGGGTTTTTCAGTAAATTCTAAGTTTTTCAGTGCAACTCACTCATATACAATGTACTACACTGTGCATTTCGTCTAATGTGGGTTTTTCAGTAAATTCTAAGTTTTTCAGTGCAACTCACTCATATACAATGTACTACACTGTGCATTTCGTCTAATGCGGGTTTTTCAGTAAATTCTAAGTTTTTCAGTGCAACTCACTCATGTACAATGTACTACACTGTGCATTTCGTCTAATGCGGGTTTTTCAGTAAATTCTAAGTTTTTCAGTGCAACTCACTCATATACTATGTACTACACTGTGCATTTCGTCTAATGCGGGTTTTTCAGTAAATTCTAAGTTTTTCAGTGCAACTCACTCCTATATAATGTACTACACTGTGCATTTCGTCTAATGCGGGTTTTTCAGTAAATTCTAAGTTTTTCAGTGCAA
The DNA here is from genome assembly GCF_978045245.1 of Mus caroli. Classification (NCBI taxonomy): domain Eukaryota; kingdom Metazoa; phylum Chordata; class Mammalia; order Rodentia; family Muridae; genus Mus; species Mus caroli. The sequence continues at coordinate 41,137 of NW_028227354.1, forward strand.
CTCACTCATATACAATGTACTACACTGTGCATTTCGTCTAATGCGGTTTTTTCAGTAAATTCTAAGTTTTTCAGTGCAACTCACTCATGTACAATGTACTACACTGTGCATTTCGTCTAATGCGGGTTTTTCAGTAAATTCTAAGTTTTTCAGTGCAACTCACTCATATACAATGTACTACACTGTGCATTTCGTCTAATGTGGGTTTTTCGGTAAATTCTAAGTTTTTCAGTGCAACTCACTCATATACAATGTACTACACTGTGCATTTCGTCTAATGCGGGTTTTTCAGTAAATTCTAAGTTTTTCAGTGCAACTCACTCATATACAATGTACTACACTGTGCATTTCGTCTAATGCGGGTTTTTCAGTAAATTCTAAGTTTTTCAGTGCAACTCACTCATATACAATGTACTACACTGTGCATTTCGTCTAATGCGGGTTTTTCAGTAAATTCTAAGTTTTTCAGTGCAACTCACTCATATACAATGTACTACACTGTGCATTTCGTCTAATGCGGGTTTTTCAGTAAATTCTAAGTTTTTCAGTGCAACTCACTCATATACAATGTACTACACTGTGCATTTCGTCTAATGCGGGTTTTTCAGTAAATTCTAAGTTTTTCAGTGCAACTCACTCATATACAATGTACTACACTGTGCATTTCGTCTAATGCGGGTTTTTCAGTAAATTCTAAGTTTTTCAGTGCAACTCACTCATATACAATGTACTACACTGTGCATTTCGTCTAATGCGGGTTTTTCAGTAAATTCTAAGTTTTTCAGTGCAACTCACTCATATACAATGTACTACACTGTGCATTTCGTCTAATGCGGGTTTTTCAGTAAATTCTAAGTTTTTCAGTGCAACTCACTCATATACAATGTACTACACTGTGCATTTCGTCTAATGCGGGTTTTTCAGTAAATTCTAGGTTTTTCAGTGCAACTCACTCATGTACAATGTACTACACTGTGCATTTCGTCTAATGCGGGTTTTTCAGTAAATTCTAAGTTTTTCAGTGCAACTCACTCATATACAATGTACTACACTGTGCATTTCGTCTAATGCGGGTTTTTCAGTAAATTCTAAGTTTTTCAGTGCAACTCACTCATATACAATGTACTACACTGTGCATTTCGTCTAATGCGGGTTTTTCAGTAAATTCTAAGTTTTTCAGTGCAACTCACTCATATACTATGTACTACACTGTGCATTTCGTCTAATGCGGGTTTT
>NW_028227354.1:42472-91012 GCF_978045245.1 Mus caroli
TTCTAAGTTTTTCAGTGCAACTCACTCATATAGAATGTACTACACTGTGCATTTCGTCTAATGGGGTTTTTCAGTAAATTCTAAGTTTTTCAGTGCAACTCACTCATATACAATGTACTACACTGTGCATTTCGTCTAATGCGGGTTTTTCAGTAAATTCTAAGTTTTTCAGTGCAACTCACTCATATACAATGTACTACACTGTGCATTTCGTCTAATGCGGGTTTTTCAGTAAATTCTAAGTTTTTCAGTGCAACTCACTCATATACAATGTACTACACTGTGCATTTCGTCTAATGAGGGTTTTTCAGTAAATTCTAAGTTTTTCAGTGCAACTCACTCATGTACAATGTACTACACTGTGCATTTCGTCTAATGCGGGTTTTTCAGTAAATTCTAAGTTTTTCAGTGCAACTCACTCATATACAATGTACTACACTGTGCATTTCGTCTAATGCGGGTTTTTCAGTAAATTCTAAGTTTTTCAGTGCAACTCACTCATGTACAATGTACTACACTGTGCATTTCGTCTAATGCGGGTTTTTTCAGTAAATTCTAAGTTTTTCAGTGCAACTCACTCATATACAATGTACTACACTGTGCATTTTCGTCTAATGCGGGTTTTTCAGTAAATTCTAAGTTTTTCAGTGCAACTCACTCATATACAATGTACTACACTGTGCATTTCGTCTAATGCGGGTTTTTCAGTAAATTCTAAGTTTTTCAGTGCAACTCACTCATATACAATGTACTACACTGTGCATTTCGTCTAATGCGGGTTTTTCAGTAAATTCTAAGTTTTTCAGTGCAACTCACTCATATACAATGTACTACACTGTGCATTTCGTCTAATGCGGGTTTTTTCAGTAAATTCTAAGTTTTTCAGTGCAACTCACTCATGTACAATGTACTACACTGTGCATTTCGTCTAATGCGGGTTTTTCAGTAAATTCTAAGTTTTTCAGTGCAACTCACTCATGTACAATGTACTACACTGTGCATTTCGTCTAATGCGGGTTTTTCAGTAAATTCTAAGTTTTTCAGTGCAACTCACTCATATACAATGTACTACACTGTGCATTTCGTCTAATGCGGGTTTTTCAGTAAATTCTAAGTTTTTCAGTGCAACTCACTCATATACAATGTACTACACTGTGCATTTCGTCTAATGCGGGTTTTTCAGTAAATTCTAAGTTTTTCAGTGCAACTCACTCATGTACAATGTACTACACTGTGCATTTCGTCTAATGCGGGTTTTTCAGTAAATTCTAAGTTTTTCAGTGCAACTCACTCATATACAATGTACTACACTGTGCATTTCGTCTAATGCGGGTTTTTTCAGTAAATTCTAAGTTTTTCAGTGCAACTCACTCATATACAATGTACTACACTGTGCATTTCGTCTAATGCGGGTTTTTCAGTAAATTCTAAGTTTTTCAGTGCAACTCACTCATGTACAATGTACTACACTGTGCATTTCGTCTAATGCGGGTTTTTTCAGTAAATTCTAAGTTTTTCAGTGCAACTCACTCATATACAATGTACTACACTGTGCATTTCGTCTAATGCGGGTTTTTCAGTAAATTCTAAGTTTTTCAGTGCAACTCACTCATATACAATGTACTACACTGTGCATTTCGTCTAATGCGGGTTTTTCAGTAAATTCTAAGTTTTTCAGTGCAACTCACTCATATACAATGTACTACACTGTGCATTTCGTCTAATGCGGGTTTTTCAGTAAATTCTAAGTTTTTCAGTGCAACTCACTCATATACAATGTACTACACTGTGCATTTCGTCTAATGCGGGTTTTTTCAGTAAATTCTAAGTTTTTCAGTGCAACTCACTCATATACAATGTACTACACTGTGCATTTAGTCTAATGCGGGTTTTTCGGTAAATTCTAAGTTTTTCAGTTCAACTCACTCATATACAATGTACTTCACTGTGCATTTCGTCTAATGCGGGTTTTTCAGTAAATTCTAAGTTTTTCAGTGCAACTCACTCATATACAATGTACTACACTGTGCATTTCGTCTAATGCGGGTTTTTCAGTAAATTCTAAGTTTTTCAGTGCAACTCACTCATATACAATGTACTACACTGTGCATTTAGTCTAATGCGGGTTTTTCGGTAAATTCTAAGTTTTTCAGTGCAACTCACTCATATACAATGTACTACACTGTGCATTTCGTCTAATGCGGGTTTTTCGGTAAATTCTAAGTTTTTCAGTGCAACTCACTCATATACAATGTACTACACTGTGCATTTCGTCTAATGCGGGTTTTTTCGGTAAATTCTAAGTTTTTCAGTGCAACTCACTCATATACAATGTACTACACTGTGCATTTCGTCTAATGCGGGTTTTTCAGTAAATTCTAAGTTTTTCAGTGCAACTCACTCATGTACAATGTACTACACTGTGCATTTCGTCTAATGCGGGTTTTTCAGTAAATTCTAAGTTTTTCAGTGCAACTCACTCATATACAATGTACTACACTGTGCATTTCGTCTAATGCGGGTTTTTCAGTAAATTCTAAGTTTTTCAGTGCAACTCACTCATATACAATGTACTACACTGTGCATTTCGTCTAATGCGGGTTTTTCAGTAAATTCTAGGTTTTTCAGTGCAACTCACTCATGTACAATGTACTACACTGTGCATTTCGTCTAATGCGGGTTTTTCAGTAAATTCTAAGTTTTTCAGTGCAACTCACTCATATACAATGTACTACACTGTGCATTTCGTCTAATGCGGGTTTTTCAGTAAATTCTAAGTTTTTCAGTGCAACTCACTCATATACAATGTACTACACTGTGCATTTCGTCTAATGCGGGTTTTTTCAGTAAATTCTAAGTTTTTCAGTGCAACTCACTCATATACAATGTACTACACTGTGCATTTCGTCTAATGCGGGTTTTTTCAGTAAATTCTAAGTTTTTCAGTGCAACTCACTCATATACAATGTACTACACTGTGCATTTCGTCTAATGCGGGTTTTTCAGTAAATTCTAAGTTTTTCAGTGCAACTCTCTCATATACAATGTACTACACTGTGCATTTCGTCTAATGCGGGTTTTTCAGTAAATTCTAAGTTTTTCAGTGCAACTCACTCATATACTATGTACTACACTGTGCATTTCGTCTAATGCGGGTTTTTCAGTAAATTCTAAGTTTTTCAGTGCAACTCACTCATATACTATGTACTACACTGTGCATTTCGTCTAATGCGGGTTTTTCAGTAAATTCTAAGTTTTTCAGTGCAACTCACTCATGTAAAATGTACTACACTGTGCATTTCGTCTAATGAGGGTTTTTCAGTAAATTCTAAGTTTTTCAGTGCAACTCACTCATATACAATGTACTACACTGTGCATTTCGTCTAATGCGGGTTTTTCAGTAAATTCTAAGTTTTTCAGTGCAACTCACTCATATACAATGTACTACACTGTGCATTTCGTCTAATGCGGGTTTTTCAGTAAATTCTAAGTTTTTCAGTGCAACTCACTCATATACAATGTACTACACTGTGCATTTCGTCTAATGCGGGTTTTTCAGTAATTCTAAGTTTTTCAGTGCAACTCACTCATATACAATGTACTACACTGTGCATTTCGTCTAATGCGGGTTTTTCAGTAAATTCTAAGTTTTTCAGTGCAACTCACTCATATACAATGTACTACACTGTGCATTTCGTCTAATGCGGGTTTTTCAGTAAATTCTAAGTTTTTCAGTGCAACTCACTCATATACAATGTACTACACTGTGCATTTCGTCTAATGCGGGTTTTTCAGTAAATTCTAAGTTTTTCAGTGCAACTCACTCATATACAATGTACTACACTGTGCATTTCGTCTAATGCGGGTTTTTCAGTAAATTCTAAGTTTTTCAGTGCAACTCTCTCATATACAATGTACTACACTGTGCATTTCGTCTAATGCGGGTTTTTCAGTAAATTCTAAGTTTTTCAGTGCAACTCACTCATATACTATGTACTACACTGTGCATTTCGTCTAATGCGGGTTTTTCAGTAAATTCTAAGTTTTTCAGTGCAACTCACTCATATACTATGTACTACACTGTGCATTTCGTCTAATGCGGGTTTTTCAGTAAATTCTAAGTTTTTCAGTGCAACTCACTCATGTAAAATGTACTACACTGTGCATTTCGTCTAAAGAGGGTTTTCAGTAAATTCTAAGTTTTTCAGTGCAACTCACTCATATACAATGTACTACACTGTGCATTTCGTCTAATGCGGGTTTTTCAGTAAATTCTAAGTTTTTCAGTGCAACTCACTCATATACAATGTACTACACTGTGCATTTCGTCTAATGCGGGTTTTTCAGTAAATTCTAAGTTTTTCAGTGCAACTCACTCATATACAATGTACTACACTGTGCATTTCGTCTAATGCGGGTTTTTCAGTAAATTCTAAGTTTTTCAGTGCAACTCTCTCATATACAATGTACTACACTGTGCATTTCGTCTAATGCGGGTTTTTCAGTAAATTCTAAGTTTTTCAGTGCAACTCACTCATATACTATGTACTACACTGTGCATTTCGTCTAATGCGGGTTTTTCAGTAAATTCTAAGTTTTTCAGTGCAACTCACTCATATACTATGTACTACACTGTGCATTTCGTCTAATGCGGGGTTTTTCAGTAAATTCTAAGTTTTTCAGTGCAACTCACTCATGTAAAATGTACTACACTGTGCATTTCGTCTAATGAGGGTTTTTCAGTAAATTCTAAGTTTTTCAGTGCAACTCACTCATATACAATGTACTACACTGTGCATTTCGTCTAATGCGGGTTTTTCAGTAAATTCTAAGTTTTTCAGTGCAACTCACTCATATACAATGTACTACACTGTGCATTTCGTCTAATGCGGGTTTTTTCAGTAAATTCTAAGTTTTTCAGTGCAACTCACTCATGTACAATGTACTACACTGTGCATTTCGTCTAATGCGGGTTTTTCAGTAAATTCTAAGTTTTTCAGTGCAACTCACTCATATACTATGTACTACACTGTGCATTTCGTCTAATGCGGGTTTTTCAGTAAATTCTAAGTTTTTCAGTGCAACTCACTCATATACAATGTACTACACTGTGCATTTCGTCTAATGCGGGTTTTTCGGTAAATTCTAAGTTTTTCAGTACAACTCACTCATATACAATGTACTTCACTGTGCATTTCGTCTAATGCGGGTTTTTCAGTAAATTCTAAGTTTTTTCAGTGCAACTCACTCATATACAATGTACTACACTGTGCATTTCGTCTAATGCGGGTTTTTCAGTAAATTCTAAGTTTTTCAGTGCAACTCACTCATATACAATGTACTACACTGTGCATTTAGTCTAATGCGGGTTTTTCGGTAAATTCTAAGTTTTTCAGTGCAACTCACTCATATACAATGTACTACACTGTGCATTTCGTCTAATGCGGGTTTTTCGGTAAATTCTAAGTTTTTCAGTGCAACTCACTCATATACAATGTACTACACTGTGCATTTCGTCTAATGCGGGTTTTTCGGTAAATTCTAAGTTTTTCAGTGCAACTCGCTCATATACAATGTACTACACTGTGCATTTCGTCTAATGCGGGTTTTTCAGTAAATTCTAAGTTTTTCAGTGCAACTCACTCATGTACAATGTACTACACTGTGCATTTCGTCTAATGCGGGTTTTTCAGTAAATTCTAAGTTTTTCAGTGCAACTCACTCATATACAATGTACTACACTGTGCATTTCGTCTAATGCGGGTTTTTTCAGTAAATTCTAAGTTTTTCAGTGCAACTCACTCATATACAATGTACTACACTGTGCATTTCGTCTAATGCGGGTTTTTCAGTAAATTCTAGGTTTTTCAGTGCAACTCACTCATGTACAATGTACTACACTGTGCATTTCGTCTAATGCGGGTTTTTCAGTAAATTCTAAGTTTTTCAGTGCAACTCACTCATATACAATGTACTACACTGTGCATTTCGTCTAATGCGGGTTTTTCAGTAAATTCTAAGTTTTTCAGTGCAACTCACTCATATACAATGTACTACACTGTGCATTTCGTCTAATGCGGGTTTTTCAGTAAAATCTTAGTTTTTCAGTGCAACTCACTCATATACAATGTACTACACTGTGCATTTCGTCTAATGCGGGTTTTTCAGTAAATTCTAAGTTTTTCAGTGCAACTCACTCATATACAATGTACTACACTGTGCATTTCGTCTAATGCGGGTTTTTCAGTAAATTCTAAGTTTTTCAGTGCAACTCACTCATATACAATGTACTACACTGTGCATTTCGTCTAATGCGGGTTTTTCAGTAAATTCTAAGTTTTTCAGTGCAACTCTCTCATATACAATGTACTACACTGTGCATTTCGTCTAATGCGGGTTTTTCAGTAAATTCTAAGTTTTTCAGTGCAACTCACTCATATACTATGTACTACACTGTGCATTTCGTCTAATGCGGGTTTTTCAGTAAATTCTAAGTTTTTCAGTGCAACTCACTCATATACTATGTACTACACTGTGCATTTCGTCTAATGCGGGTTTTTCAGTAAATTCTAAGTTTTTCAGTGCAACTCACTCATATAGAATGTACTACACTGTGCATTTCGTCTAATGTGGGTTTTTCAGTAAATTCTAAGTTTTTCAGTGCAACTCACTCATATACAATGTACTACACTGTGCATTTCGTCTAATGCGGGTTTTTTCAGTAAATTCTAAGTTTTTCAGTGCAACTCACTCATATACAATGTACTACACTGTGCATTTCGTCTAATGCGGGTTTTTCAGTAAATTCTAAGTTTTTCAGTGCAACTCACTCATGTACAATGTACTACACTGTGCATTTCGTCTAATGAGGGTTTTTCAGTAAATTCTAAGTTTTTCAGTGCAACTCACTCATATACAATGTACTACACTGTGCATTTCGTCTAATGTGGGTTTTTCAGTAAATTCTAAGTTTTTCAGTGCAACTCACTCATATACAATGTACTACACTGTGCATTTCGTCTAATGCGGGTTTTTCAGTAAATTCTAAGTTTTCAGTGCAACTCACTCATGTACAATGTACTACACTGTGCATTTCGTCTAATGCGGGTTTTTCAGTAAATTCTAAGTTTTTCAGTGCAACTCACTCATATACAATGTACTACACTGTGCATTTCGTCTAATGCGGGTTTTTCAGTAAATTCTAAGTTTTTCAGTGCAACTCACTCATATACAATGTACTACACTGTGCATTTCGTCTAATGCGGGTTTTTCAGTAAATTCTAGGTTTTTTCAGTGCAACTCACTCATGTACAATGTACTACACTGTGCATTTCGTCTAATGCGGGTTTTTCAGTAAATTCTAAGTTTTTCAGTGCAACTCACTCATATACAATGTACTACACTGTGCATTTCGTCTAATGCGGGTTTTTCAGTAAATTCTAAGTTTTTCAGTGCAACTCACTCATATACAATGTACTACACTGTGCATTTCGTCTAATGCGGGTTTTTCAGTAAATTCTAAGTTTTTCAGTGCAACTCACTCATATACAATGTACTACACTGTGCATTTCGTCTAATGCGGGTTTTTCAGTAAATTCTAAGTTTTTCAGTGCAACTCACTCATGTACAATGTACTACACTGTGCATTTCGTCTAATGAGGGTTTTTCAGTAAATTCTAAGTTTTTCAGTGCAACTCACTCATATACAATGTACTACACTGTGCATTTCGTCTAATGTGGGTTTTTCAGTAAATTCTAAGTTTTTCAGTGCAACTCACTCATATACAATGTACTACACTGTGCATTTCGTCTAATGCGGGGTTTTTCAGTAAATTCTAAGTTTTTCAGTGCAACTCACTCATGTACAATGTACTACACTGTGCATTTCGTCTAATGCGGGTTTTTCAGTAAATTCTAAGTTTTTCAGTGCAACTCACTCATATACTATGTACTACACTGTGCATTTCGTCTAATGCGGGTTTTTCAGTAAATTCTAAGTTTTTCAGTGCAACTCACTCATATAGAATGTACTACACTGTGCATTTCGTCTAATGCGGGTTTTTTCAGTAAATTCTAAGTTTTTCAGTGCAACTCACTCATATACAATGTACTACACTGTGCATTTCGTCTAATGCGGGTTTTTCAGTAAATTCTAAGTTTTTCAGTGCAACTCACTCATGTACAATGTACTACACTGTGCATTTCGTCTAATGCGGTTTTTTCAGTAAATTCTAAGTTTTTCAGTGCAACTCACTCATGTACAATGTACTACACTGTGCATTTCGTCTAATGCGGGTTTTTCAGTAAATTCTAAGTTTTTCAGTGCAACTCATTCATATACAATGTACTACACTGTGCATTTCGTCTAATGTGGGTTTTTCAGTAAATTCTAAGTTTTTCAGTGCAACTCACTCATGTACAATGTACTACACTGTGCATTTCGTCTAATGCGGGTTTTTCAGTAAATTCTAAGTTTTTCAGTGCAACTCACTGATGTACAATATACTACACTGTGCATTTCGTCTAATGCGGGTTTTTCAGTAAATTCTAAGTTTTTCAGTGCAACTCACTGATGTACAATATACTACACTGTGCATTTCGTCTAATGCGGGTTTTTCAGTAAATTCTAAGTTTTTCAGTGCAACTCACTCATATACAATGTACTACACTGTGCATTTCGTCTAATGCGGGTTTTTCGGTAAATTCTAAGTTTTTCAGTGCAACTCACTCATATACAATGTACTACACTGTGCATTTCGTCTAATGCGGGTTTTTCAGTAAATTCTAAGTTTTTTCAGTGCAACTCACTCATGTACAATGTACTACACTGTGCATTTCGTCTAATGCGGGTTTTTCAGTAAATTCTAAGTTTTTCAGTGCAACTCACTCATATACAATGTACTACACTGTGCATTTCGTCTAATGCGGGTTTTTCAGTAAATTCTAAGTTTTTCAGTGCAACTCACTCATATACAATGTACTACACTGTGCATTTCGTCTAATGCGGGTTTTTTCAGTAAATTCTAGGTTTTTCAGTGCAACTCACTCATGTACAATGTACTACACTGTGCATTTCGTCTAATGCGGGTTTTTTCAGTAAATTCTAAGTTTTTCAGTGCAACTCACTCATATACAATGTACTACACTGTGCATTTCGTCTAATGCGGGTTTTTCAGTAAATTCTAAGTTTTTCAGTGCAACTCACTCATATACAATGTACTACACTGTGCATTTCGTCTAATGCGGGTTTTTCAGTAAATTCTAAGTTTTTCAGTGCAACTCACTCATATACAATGTACTACACTGTGCATTTCGTCTAATGCGGGTTTTTCAGTAAATTCTAAGTTTTTCAGTGCAACTCACTCATATACAATGTACTACACTGTGCATTTCGTCTAATGCGGGTTTTTCAGTAAATTCTAAGTTTTTCAGTGCAACTCTCTCATATACAATGTACTACACTGTGCATTTCGTCTAATGCGGGTTTTTCAGTAAATTCTAAGTTTTTCAGTGCAACTCACTCATATACTATGTACTACACTGTGCATTTCGTCTAATGCGGGTTTTTCAGTAAATTCTAAGTTTTTCAGTGCAACTCACTCATATACTATGTACTACACTGTGCATTTCGTCTAATGCGGGTTTTTTCAGTAAATTCTAAGTTTTTCAGTGCAACTCACTCATGTAAAATGTACTACACTGTGCATTTCGTCTAATGAGGGTTTTTCAGTAAATTCTAAGTTTTTCAGTGCAACTCACTCATATACAATGTACTACACTGTGCATTTCGTCTAATGCGGGTTTTTCAGTAAATTCTAAGTTTTTCAGTGCAACTCACTCATATACAATGTACTACACTGTGCATTTCGTCTAATGCGGGTTTTTCAGTAAATTCTAAGTTTTTCAGTGCAACTCACTCATATACAATGTACTACACTGTGCATTTCGTCTAATGCGGGTTTTTCAGTAAATTCTAAGTTTTTCAGTGCAACTCACTCATATACAATGTACTACACTGTGCATTTCGTCTAATGCGGGTTTTTCAGTAAATTCTAAGTTTTTCAGTGCAACTCACTCATATACAATGTACTACACTGTGCATTTCGTCTAATGCGGGTTTTTCAGTAAATTCTAAGTTTTTCAGTGCAACTCACTCATATACAATGTACTACACTGTGCATTTCGTCTAATGCGGGTTTTTCAGTAAATTCTAAGTTTTTCAGTGCAACTCACTCATATACAATGTACTACACTGTGCATTTCGTCTAATGCGGGTTTTTCAGTAAATTCTAAGTTTTTCAGTGCAACTCTCTCATATACAATGTACTACACTGTGCATTTCGTCTAATGCGGGTTTTTCAGTAAATTCTAAGTTTTTCAGTGCAACTCACTCATATACTATGTACTACACTGTGCATTTCGTCTAATGCGGGTTTTTCAGTAAATTCTAAGTTTTTCAGTGCAACTCACTCATATACTATGTACTACACTGTGCATTTCGTCTAATGCGGGTTTTTCAGTAAATTCTAAGTTTTTCAGTGCAACTCACTCATGTAAAATGTACTACACTGTGCATTTCGTCTAATGAGGGTTTTTCAGTAAATTCTAAGTTTTTCAGTGCAACTCACTCATATACAATGTACTACACTGTGCATTTCGTCTAATGCGGGTTTTTCAGTAAATTCTAAGTTTTTCAGTGCAACTCACTCATATACAATGTACTACACTGTGCATTTCGTCTAATGCGGGTTTTTCAGTAAATTCTAAGTTTTTCAGTGCAACTCACTCATATACAATGTACTACACTGTGCATTTCGTCTAATGCGGGTTTTTCAGTAAATTCTAAGTTTTTCAGTGCAACTCTCTCATATACAATGTACTACACTGTGCATTTCGTCTAATGCGGGTTTTTCAGTAAATTCTAAGTTTTTCAGTGCAACTCACTCATATACTATGTACTACACTGTGCATTTCGTCTAATGCGGGTTTTTCAGTAAATTCTAAGTTTTTCAGTGCAACTCACTCATATACTATGTACTACACTGTGCATTTCGTCTAATGCGGGTTTTTCAGTAAATTCTAAGTTTTTCAGTGCAACTCACTCATGTAAAATGTACTACACTGTGCATTTCGTCTAATGAGGGTTTTTCAGTAAATTCTAAGTTTTTCAGTGCAACTCACTCATATACAATGTACTACACTGTGCATTTCGTCTAATGCGGGTTTTTCAGTAAATTCTAAGTTTTTCAGTGCAACTCACTCATATACAATGTACTACACTGTGCATTTCGTCTAATGCGGGTTTTTCAGTAAATTCTAAGTTTTTCAGTGCAACTCACTCATGTACAATGTACTACACTGTGCATTTCGTCTAATGCGGGTTTTTCAGTAAATTCTAAGTTTTTCAGTGCAACTCACTCATATACTATGTACTACACTGTGCATTTCGTCTAATGCGGGTTTTTCAGTAAATTCTAAGTTTTTCAGTGCAACTCACTCATATACAATGTACTACACTGTGCATTTCGTCTAATGCGGGTTTTTCGGTAAATTCTAAGTTTTTCAGTACAACTCACTCATATACAATGTACTTCACTGTGCATTTCGTCTAATGCGGGTTTTTCAGTAAATTCTAAGTTTTTCAGTGCAACTCACTCATGTACAATGTACTACACTGTGCATTTCGTCTAATGAGGGTTTTTCAGTAAATTCTAAGTTTTTCAGTGCAACTCACTCATATACAATGTACTACACTGTGCATTTCGTCTAATGTGGGTTTTTCAGTAAATTCTAAGTTTTTCAGTGCAACTCACTCATATACAATGTACTACACTGTGCATTTCGTCTAATGCGGGTTTTTCAGTAAATTCTAAGTTTTTCAGTGCAACTCACTCATGTACAATGTACTACACTGTGCATTTCGTCTAATGCGGGTTTTTCAGTAAATTCTAAGTTTTTCAGTGCAACTCACTCATATACAATGTACTACACTGTGCATTTCGTCTAATGCGGGTTTTTCAGTAAATTCTAAGTTTTTCAGTGCAACTCACTCATATACAATGTACTACACTGTGCATTTCGTCTAATGCGGGTTTTTCAGTAAATTCTAGGTTTTTCAGTGCAACTCACTCATGTACAATGTACTACACTGTGCATTTCGTCTAATGCGGGTTTTTCAGTAAATTCTAAGTTTTTCAGTGCAACTCACTCATATACAATGTACTACACTGTGCATTTCGTCTAATGCGGGTTTTTCAGTAAATTCTAAGTTTTTCAGTGCAACTCACTCATATACAATGTACTACACTGTGCATTTCGTCTAATGCGGGTTTTTCAGTAAATTCTAAGTTTTTCAGTGCAACTCACTCATATACAATGTACTACACTGTGCATTTCGTCTAATGCGGGTTTTTCAGTAAATTCTAAGTTTTTCAGTGCAACTCACTCATGTACAATGTACTACACTGTGCATTTCGTCTAATGAGGGTTTTTCAGTAAATTCTAAGTTTTTCAGTGCAACTCACTCATATACAATGTACTACACTGTGCATTTCGTCTAATGTGGGTTTTTCAGTAAATTCTAAGTTTTTCAGTGCAACTCACTCATATACAATGTACTACACTGTGCATTTCGTCTAATGCGGGTTTTTCAGTAAATTCTAAGTTTTTCAGTGCAACTCACTCATGTACAATGTACTACACTGTGCATTTCGTCTAATGCGGGTTTTTCAGTAAATTCTAAGTTTTTCAGTGCAACTCACTCATATACTATGTACTACACTGTGCATTTCGTCTAATGCGGGTTTTTCAGTAAATTCTAAGTTTTTCAGTGCAACTCACTCATATAGAATGTACTACACTGTGCATTTCGTCTAATGCGGGTTTTTCAGTAAATTCTAAGTTTTTCAGTGCAACTCACTCATATACAATGTACTACACTGTGCATTTCGTCTAATGCGGGTTTTTCAGTAAATTCTAAGTTTTTCAGTGCAACTCACTCATGTACAATGTACTACACTGTGCATTTCGTCTAATGCGGTTTTTTCAGTAAATTCTAAGTTTTTCAGTGCAACTCACTCATGTACAATGTACTACACTGTGCATTTCGTCTAATGCGGGTTTTTCAGTAAATTCTAAGTTTTTCAGTGCAACTCATTCATATACAATGTACTACACTGTGCATTTCGTCTAATGTGGGTTTTTCAGTAAATTCTAAGTTTTTCAGTGCAACTCACTCATGTACAATGTACTACACTGTGCATTTCGTCTAATGCGGGTTTTTCAGTAAATTCTAAGTTTTTCAGTGCAACTCACTGATGTACAATATACTACACTGTGCATTTCGTCTAATGCGGGTTTTTCAGTAAATTCTAAGTTTTTCAGTGCAACTCACTGATGTACAATATACTACACTGTGCATTTCGTCTAATGCGGGTTTTTCAGTAAATTCTAAGTTTTTCAGTGCAACTCACTCATATACAATGTACTACACTGTGCATTTTGTCTAATGCGGGTTTTTCAGTAAATTCTAAGTTTTTCAGTGCAACTCACTCATATACAATGTACTACACTGTGCATTTCGTCTAATGCGGGTTTTTCAGTAAATTCTAAGTTTTTCAGTGCAACTCACTCATATACAATGTACTACACTGTGCATTTCGTCTAATGCGGGTTTTTCGGTAAATTCTAAGTTTTTCAGTGCAACTCACTCATATACAATGTACTACACTGTGCATTTCGTCTAATGCGGGGTTTTCGGTAAATTCTAAGTTTTTCAGTGCAACTCACTCATATACAATGTACTTCACTGTGCATTTCGTCTAATGCGGGTTTTTCAGTAAATTCTACGTTTTTCAGTGCAACTCACTCATATACAATGTACTACACTGTGCATTTCGTCTAATGCGGGTTTTTCGGTAAATTCTAAGTTTTTCAGTGCAACTCACTCATATACAATGTACTACACTGTGCATTTAGTCTAATGCGAGTTTTTCGGTAAATTCTAAGTTTTTCAGTGCAACTCACTCATATACAATGTACTACACTGTGCATTTCGTCTAATGCGGGTTTTTAGGTAAATTCTAAGTTTTTCAGTGCAACTCACTCATATACAATGTACTACACTGTGCATTTCGTCTAATGCGGGTTTTTCAGTAAATTCTAAGTTTTTCAGTGCAACTCACTCATATACAATGTACTACACTGTGCATTTCGTCTAATGCGGGTTTTTCAGTAAATTCTAAGTTTTTCAGTGCAACTCTCTCATATACAATGTACTACACTGTTCATTTCGTCTAATGCGGGTTTTTCAGTAAATTCTAATTTTTTCAGTGCAACTCACTCATATAGAATGTACTACACTGTGCATTTCGTCTAATGCGGGTTTTTCAGTAAATTCTAAGTTTTTCAGTGCAACTCACTCATATACAATGTACTACACTGTGCATTTCGTCTAATGCGGGTTTTTCAGTAAATTCTAAGTTTTTCAGTGCAACTCACTCATGTACAATGTACTACACTGTGCATTTCGTCTAATGCGGGTTTTTCAGTAAATTCTAAGTTTTTCAGTGCAACTCACTCATATAGAATGTACTACACTGTGCATTTCGTCTAATGCGGGTTTTTCAGTAAATTCTAAGTTTTTCAGTGCAACTCACTCATATACAATGTACTACACTGTGCATTTCGTCTAATGCGGGTTTTTCAGTAAATTCTAAGTTTTTCAGTGCAACTCTCTCATATACAATGTACTACACTGTGCATTTCGTCTAATGCGGGTTTTTCAGTAAATTCTAAGTTTTTCAGTGCAACTCTCTCATATACAATGTACTACACTGTGCATTTCGTCTAATGCGGGTTTTTCAGTAAATTCTAAGTTTTTCAGTGCAACTCACTCATATACAATGTACTACACTGTGCATTTCGTCTAATGCGGGTTTTTCAGTAAATTCTAGGTCTTTAAGTGCAACTCACTCATGTACAATGTACTACACTGTGCATTTCGTCTAATGCGGGTTTTTCAGTAAATTCTAAGTTTTTCAGTGCAACTCACTCATATACAATGTACTACACTGTGCATTTCGTCTAATGCGGGTTTTTCAGTAAATTCTAAGTTTTTCAGTGCAACTCACTCATATACAATGTACTACACTGTGCATTTCGTCTAATGCGGGTTTTTCAGTAAATTCTAAGTTTTTCAGTGCAACTCTCTCATATACAATGTACTACACTGTGCATTTCGTCTAATGCGGGTTTTTAAGTAAATTCTAAGTTTTTCAGTGCAACTCTCTCATATACAATGTACTACACTGT
Source organism: Mus caroli (assembly GCF_978045245.1). Lineage (NCBI taxonomy): Eukaryota > Metazoa > Chordata > Mammalia > Rodentia > Muridae > Mus > Mus caroli. Next base: position 57,785 of record NW_028227354.1, read on the forward strand.
GCATTTCGTCTAATGCGGGTTTTTCAGTAAATTCTAAGTTTTTCAGTGCAACTCACTCATATACTATGTACTACACTGTGCATTTCGTCTAATGCGGGTTTTTCAGTAAATTCTAAGTTTTTCAGTGCAACTCACTCATATACTATGTACTACACTGTGCATTTCGTCTAATGCGGGTTTTTCAGTAAATTCTAAGTTTTTCAGTGCAACTCACTCATATACAATGTACTACACTGTGCATTTCGTCTAATGTGGGTTTTTCAGTAAATTCTAAGTTTTTCAGTGCAACTCACTCATATACAATGTACTACACTGTGCATTTCGTCTAATGCGGGTTTTTCAGTAAATTCTAAGTTTTTCAGTGCAACTCACTCATGTACAATGTACTACACTGTGCATTTCGTCTAATGCGGGTTTTTCAGTAAATTCTAAGTTTTTCAGTGCAACTCACTCATATACAATGTACTACACTGTGCATTTCGTCTAATGCGGGTTTTTCAGTAAATTCTAAGTTTTTCAGTGCAACTCACTCATATACAATGTACTACACTGTGCATTTCGTCTAATGCGGGTTTTTCAGTAAATTCTAGGTTTTTCAGTGCAACTCACTCATGTACAATGTACTACACTGTGCATTTCGTCTAATGCGGGTTTTTAGGTAAATTCTAAGTTTTTCAGTGCAACTCACTCATATACAATGTACTACACTGTGCATTTCGTCTAATGCGGGTTTTTCAGTAAATTCTAAGTTTTTCAGTGCAACTCACTCATATACAATGTACTACACTGTGCATTTCGTCTAATGCGGGTTTTTCAGTAAATTCTAAGTTTTTCAGTGCAACTCTCTCATATACAATGTACTACACTGTTCATTTCGTCTAATGCGGGTTTTTCAGTAAATTCTAATTTTTTCAGTGCAACTCACTCATATAGAATGTACTACACTGTGCATTTCGTCTAATGCGGGTTTTTCAATAAATTCTAAGTTTTTCAGTGCAACTCACTCATATACAATGTACTACACTGTGCATTTCGTCTAATGCGGGTTTTTCAGTAAATTCTAAGTTTTTCAGTGCAACTCACTCATGTACAATGTACTACACTGTGCATTTCGTCTAATGCGGGTTTTTCAGTAAATTCTAAGTTTTTCAGTGCAACTCACTCATATAGAATGTACTACACTGTGCATTTCGTCTAATGCGGGTTTTTCAGTAAATTCTAAGTTTTTCAGTGCAACTCACTCATATACAATGTACTACACTGTGCATTTCGTCTAATGCGGGTTTTTCAGTAAATTCTAAGTTTTTCAGTGCAACTCTCTCATATACAATGTACTACACTGTGCATTTCGTCTAATGCGGGTTTTTCAGTAAATTCTAAGTTTTTCAGTGCAACTCTCTCATATACAATGTACTACACTGTGCATTTCGTCTAATGCGGGTTTTTCAGTAAATTCTAAGTTTTTCAGTGCAACTCACTCATATACAATGTACTACACTGTGCATTTCGTCTAATGCGGGTTTTTCAGTAAATTCTAGGTCTTTCAGTGCAACTCACTCATGTACAATGTACTACACTGTGCATTTCGTCTAATGCGGGTTTTTCAGTAAATTCTAAGTTTTTCAGTGCAACTCACTCATATACAATGTACTACACTGTGCATTTCGTCTAATGCGGGTTTTTCAGTAAATTCTAAGTTTTTCAGTGCAACTCACTCATATACAATGTACTACACTGTGCATTTCGTCTAATGCGGGTTTTTCAGTAAATTCTAAGTTTTTCAGTGCAACTCTCTCATATACAATGTACTACACTGTGCATTTCGTCTAATGCGGGTTTTTCAGTAAATTCTAAGTTTTTCAGTGCAACTCTCTCATATACAATGTACTACACTGTGCATTTCGTCTAATGCGGGTTTTTCAGTAAATTCTAAGTTTTTCAGTGCAACTCACTCATATACTATGTACTACACTGTGCATTTCGTCTAATGCGGGTTTTTCAGTAAATTCTAAGTTTTTCAGTGCAACTCACTCATATACTATGTACTACACTGTGCATTTCGTCTAATGCGGGTTTTTCAGTAAATTCTAAGTTTTTCAGTGCAACTCACTCATATACAATGTACTACACTGTGCATTTCATCTAATGCGGGTTTTTCAGTAAATTCTAAGTTTTTCAGTGCAAGTCACTCATATACAATGTACTACACTCTGCATTTCGTCTAATGCGGGTTTTTCAGTAAATTCTAAGTTTTTCAGTGCAACTCACTCATATACAATGTACTACACTGTGCATTTCGTCTAATGCGGGTTTTTCAGTAAATTCTAAGTTTTTCAGTGCAACTCACTCATATACAATGTACTACACTGTGCATTTAGTCTAATGCGGGTTTTTCGGTAAATTCTAAGTTTTTCAGTGCAACTCACTCATATACAATGTACTACACTGTGCATTTCGTCTAATGCGGGTTTTTCGGTAAATTCTAAGTTTTTCAGTGCAACTCACTCATATACAATGTACTACACTGTGCATTTCGTCTAATGCGGGTTTTTCAGTAAATTCTAAGTTTTTCAGTGCAACTCACTCATATACAATGTACTACACTGTGCATTTCGGCTAATGCGGGTTTTTCGGTAAATTCTAAGTTTTTCAGTGCAACTCACTCATATACAATGTACTACACTGTGCATTTCGTCTAATGCGGGTTTTTCAGTAAATTCTAGGTCTTTCAGTGCAACTCACTCATGTACAATGTACTACACTGTGCATTTCGTCTAATGCGGATTTTCAGTAAATTCTAAGTTTTTCAGTGCAACTCACTCATATACAATGTACTACACTGTGCATTTCGTCTAATGCGGGTTTTTCAGTAAATTCTAAGTTTTTCAGTGCAACTCACTCATATACAATGTACTACACTGTGCATTTCGTCTAATGCGGGTTTTTCAGTAAATTCTAAGTTTTTCAGTGCAACTCTCTCATATACAATGTACTACACTGTGCATTTCGTCTAATGCGGGTTTTTCAGTAAATTCTAAGTTTTTCAGTGCAACTCTCTCATATACAATGTACTACACTGTGCATTTCGTCTAATGCGGGTTTTTCAGTAAATTCTAAGTTTTTCAGTGCAACTCACTCATATACTATGTACTACACTGTGCATTTCGTCTAATGCGGGTTTTTCAGTAAATTCTAAGTTTTTCAGTGCAACTCACTCATATACTATGTACTACACTGTGCATTTCGTCTAATGCGGGTTTTTCAGTAAATTCTAAGTTTTTCAGTGCAACTCACTCATATACAATGTACTACACTGTGCATTTCATCTAATGCGGGTTTTTCAGTAAATTCTAAGTTTTTCAGTGCAAGTCACTCATATACAATGTACTACACTCTGCATTTCGTCTAATGCGGGTTTTTCAGTAAATTCTAAGTTTTTCAGTGCAACTCACTCATATACAATGTACTACACTGTGCATTTCGTCTAATGCGGGTTTTTCAGTAAATTCTAAGTTTTTCAGTGCAACTCACTCATATACAATGTACTACACTGTGCATTTAGTCTAATGCGGGTTTTTCGGTAAATTCTAAGTTTTTCAGTGCAACTCACTCATATACAATGTACTACACTGTGCATTTCGTCTAATGCGGGTTTTTCGGTAAATTCTAAGTTTTTCAGTGCAACTCACTCATATACAATGTACTACACTGTGCATTTCGTCTAATGCGGGTTTTTCAGTAAATTCTAAGTTTTTCAGTGCAACTCACTCATATACAATGTACTACACTGTGCATTTCGTCTAATGCGGGTTTTTCAGTAAATTCTAAGTTTTTCAGTGCAACTCACTCATATACAATGTACTACACTCTGCATTTCGTCTAATGCGGGTTTTTCAGTAAATTCTAAGTTTTACAGTGCAACTCACTCATATACAATGTACTACACTGTGCATTTCGTCTAATGCGGGTTTTTCGGTAAATTCTAAGTTTTTAAGTGCAACTCACTAATATACAATGTACTACACTGTGCATTTCATCTAATGCGGGTTTTTCGGTAAATTCTAAGTTTTTCAGTGTAACTCACTCATATACAATGTACTACACTGTGCATTTCGTCTAATGCGGGTTTTTCAGTAAATTCTAAGTTTTTCAAGCTACTCACTCATATACAATGTACTACACTGTGCATTTCGTCTAATGCGCGTTTTTCAGTAAATTCTAAGTTTTTCAGTGCAACTCACTCATACAATGTACTACACTGTGCATTTCGTCTAATGCGGGTTTTTCAGTAAATTCTAAGTTTTTCAGTGCAACTCTCTCATATACAATGTACTACACTGTGCATTTCGTCTAATGCGGGTTTTTCAGTAAATTCTAATTTTTTCAGTGCAACTCACTCATATAGAATGTACTACACTGTGCATTTCGTCTAATGCGGGTTTTTCAGTAAATTCTAAGTTTTTCAGTGCAACTCACTCATATACAATGTACTACACTGTGCATTTCGTCTAATGCGGGTTTTTCAGTAAATTCTAAGTTTTTCAGTGCAACTCTCTCATATACAATGTACTACACTGTGCATTTCGTCTAATGCGGGTTTTTCAGTAAATTCTAAGTTTTTCAGTGCAACTCACTCATATACAATGTACTACACTGTGCATTTCGTCTAATGCGGGTTTTTCAGTAAATTCTAAGTTTTTCAGTGCAACTCACTCATATACAATGTACTACACTGTGCATTTCGTCTAATGCGGGTTTTTCAGTAAATTCTAAGTTTTTCAGTGCAACTCACTCATATACAATGTACTACACTGTGCATTTCGTCTAATGCGGGTTTTTCAGTAAATTCTAAGTTTTTCAGTGCAACTCACTCATATACAATGTACTACACTGTGCATTTCGTCTAATGCGGGTTTTTCGGTAATTTCTAAGTTTTTCAGTGCAACTCACTCATATACAATGTACTACACTGTGCATTTCGTCTAATGCGGGTTTTTCAGTAAATTCTAAGTTTTTCAGTGCAACTCACTCATATACAATGTACTACACTGTGCATTTCGTCTAATGCGGGTTTTTCAGTAAATTCTAAGTTTTTCAGTGCAACTCACTCATATACAATGTACTACACTGTGCATTTCGTCTAATGCGGGTTTTTCAGTAAATTCTAAGTTTTACAGTGCATCTCACTCATATACAATGTACTACACTGTGCATTTCGTCTAATGCGGGTTTTTCGGTAAATTCTAAGTTTTTAAGTGCAACTCACTCATATACAATGTACTACACTGTGCATTTCATCTAATGCGGGTTTTTCGGTAAATTCTAAGTTTTTCAGTGTAACTCACTCATATACAATGTACTACACTGTGCATTTCGTCTAATGCGGGTTTTTCAGTAAATTCTAAGTTTTTCAGTGCTACTCACTCATATACAATGTACTACACTGTGCATTTCGTCTAATGCGGGTTTTTCAGTAAATTCTAAGTTTTTCAGTGCAACTCACTCATATACAATGTACTACACTGTGCATTTCGTCTAATGCGGGTTTTTCAGTAAATTCTAAGTTTTTCAGTGCAACTCTCTCATATACAATGTACTACACTGTGCATTTCGTCTAATGCGGGTTTTTCAGTAAATTCTAATTTTTTCAGTGCAACTCACTCATATAGAATGTACTACACTGTGCATTTCGTCTAATGCGGGTTTTTCAGTAAATTCTAAGTTTTTCAGTGCAACTCACTCATATACAATGTACTACACTGTGCATTTCGTCTAATGCGGGTTTTTCAGTAAATTCTAAGTTTTTCAGTGCAACTCACTCATGTACAATGTACTACACTGTGCATTTCGTCTAATGCGGGTTTTTCAGTAAATTCTAAGTTTTTCAGTGCAACTCACTCATATACAATGTACTACACTGTGCATTTCGTCTAATGCGGGTTTTTCAGTAAATTCTAAGTTTTTCAGTGCAACTCACTCATATACAATGTACTACACTGTGCATTTCATCTAATGCGGGTTTTTCAGTAAATTCTAAGTTTTTCAGTGCAACTCTCTCATATACAATGTACTACACTGTGCATTTCGTCTAATGCGGGTTTTTCAGTAAATTCTAAGTTTTTCAGTGCAACTCTCTCATATACAATGTACTACACTGTGCATTTCATATAATGCGGGTTTTTCAGTAAATTCTAAGTTTTTCAGTGCAACTCACTCATATACAATGTACTACACTGTGCATTTCGTCTAATGCGGGTTTTTCAGTAAATTCTAGGTTTTTCAGTGCAACTCACTCATGTACAATGTACTACACTGTGCATTTCGTCTAATGCGGGTTTTTCAGTAAATTCTAAGTTTTTCAGTGCAACTCACTCATATACAATGTACTACACTGTGCATTTCGTCTAATGCGGGTTTTTCAGTAAATTCTAAGTTTTTCAGTGCAACTCACTCATATACAATGTACTACACTGTGCATTTCGTCTAATGCGGGTTTTTCAGTAACTTCTAAGTTTTTCAGTGCAACTCTCTCATATACAATGTACTACACTGTGCATTTCGTCTAATGCAGGTTTTTCAGTAAATTCTAAGTTTTTCAGTGCAACTCTCTCATATACAATGTACTACACTGTGCATTTCATCTAATGCGGGTTTTTCAGTAAATTCTAAGTTTTTCAGTGCAACTCACTCATATACTATGTACTACACTGTGCATTTCGTCTAATGCGGGTTTTTCAGTAAATTCTAAATTTTTCAGTGCAACTCACTCATGTACTATGTACTACACTGTGCATTTCGTCTAATGCGGGTTTTTCAGTAAATTCTAAGTTTTTCAGTGCAACTCACTCAAATAGAATGTACTACACTGTGCATTTCGTCTAATGCGGGTTTTTCAGTAAATTCTAAGTTTTTCAGTGCAACTCACTCATATACAATGTACTACACTGTGCATTTCGTCTAATGCGGGTTTTTCAGTAAATTCTAAGTTTTTCAGTGCAACTCACTCATGTACAATGTACTACACTGTGCATTTCGTCTAATGCGGGTTTTTCAGTAAATTCTAAGTTTTTCAGTGCAACTCACTCATGTACAATGTACTACACTGTGCATTTCGTCTAATGCGGGTTTTTCAGTAAATTCTAAGTTTTTCAGTGCAACTCACTCATATACAATGTACTACACTGTGCATTTCGTCTAATGTGGGTTTTTCAGTAAATTCTAAGTTTTTCAGTGCAACTCACTCATGTACAATGTACTACACTGTGCATTTCGTCTAATGCGGGTTTTTCAGTAAATTCTAAGTTTTTCAGTGCAACTCACTCATATACAATGTACTACACTGTGCATTTCGTCTAATGCGGGTTTTTCAGTAAATTCTAAGTTTTTCAGTGCAACTCACTCATATACAATGTACTACACTGTGCATTTCGTCTAATGCGGGTTTTTCAGTAAATTCTAAGTTTTTCAGTGCAACTCACTCATATACAATGTACTACACTGTGCATTTCGTCTAATGCGGGTTTTTCAGTAAATTCTAAGTTTTTCAGTGCAACTCTCTCATATACAATGTACTACACTGTGCATTTCGTCTAATGCGGGTTTTTCAGTAAATTCTAAGTTTTTCAGTGCAACTCACTCATATACAATGTACTACACTGTGCATTTAGTCTAATGCGGGTTTTTCGGTAAATTCTAAGTTTTTCAGTGCAACTCACTCATATACAATGTACTACACTGTGCATTTCGTCTAATGCGGGTTTTTCGGTAAATTCTAAGTTTTTCAGTGCAACTCACTCATATACAATGTACTACACTGTGCATTTCGTCTAATGCGGGTTTTTCAGTAAATTCTAAGTTTTTCAGTGCAACTCACTCATATACAATGTACTACACTGTGCATTTCGTCTAATTCGGGTTTTTCAGTAAATTCTAAGTTTTACAGTGCAACTCACTCATATACAATGTACTACACTGTGCATTTCGTCTAATGCGGGTTTTTCGGTAAATTCTAAGTTTTTCAGTGCAACTCACTCATATACAATGTACTACACTGTGCATTTCGTCTAATGCGGGTTTTTCAGTAAATTCTAAGTTTTTCAGTGCAACTCACTCATATACAATGTACTACACTGTGCATTTCGTCTAATGTGGGTTTTTCAGTAAATTCTAAGTTTTTCAGTGCAACTCACTCATATACAATGTACTACACTGTGCATTTCGTCTAATGCGGGTTTTTCAGTAAATTCTAAGTTTTTCAGTGCAACTCACTCATATACAATGTACTACACTGTGCATTTAGTCTAATGCGGGTTTTTCGGTAAATTCTAAGTTTTTCAGTGCAACTCACTCATATACAATGTACTACACTGTGCATTTCGTCTAATGCGGGTTTTTCGGTAAATTCTAAGTTTTTCAGTGCAACTCACTCATATACAATGTACTACACTGTGCATTTCGTCTAATGCGGGTTTTTCAGTAAATTCTAAGTTTTTCAGTGCAACTCACTCATATACAATGTACTACACTGTGCATTTCGTCTAATGCGGGTTTTTCAGTAAATTCTAAGTTTTACAGTGCAACTCACTCTTGTACAATGTACTACACTGTGCATTTCGTCTAATGCGGTTTTTTCAGTAAATTCTAAGTTTTTCAGTGCAACTCACTCATGTACAATGTACTACACTGTGCATTTCGTCTAATGCGGGTTTTTCAGTAAATTCTAAGTTTTTCAGTGCAACTCATTCATATACAATGTACTACACTGTGCATTTCGTCTAATGTGGGTTTTTCAGTAAATTCTAAGTTTTTCAGTGCAACTCACTCATGTACAATGTACTACACTGTGCATTTCGTCTAATGCGGGTTTTTCAGTAAATTCTAAGTTTTTCAGTGCAACTCACTGATGTACAATGTACTACACTGTGCATTTCGTCTAATGCGGGTTTTTCAGTAAATTCTAAGTTTTTCAGTGCAACTCACTCATATACAATGTACTACACTGTTCATTTCGTCTAATGCGGGTTTTTCAGTAAATTCTAAGTTTTTCAGTGCAACTCACTCATATACAATGTACTACACTGTGCATTTCGTCTAATGCGGGTTTTTCAGTAAATTCTAAGTTTTTCAGTGCAACTCACTCATATACAATGTACTACACTGTGCATTTCGTCTAATGCGGGTTTTTCGGTAAATTCTAAGTTTTTCAGTGCAACTCACTCATATACAATGTACTACACTGTGCATTTCGTCTAATGCGGGGTTTTCGGTAAATTCTAAGTTTTTCACTGCAACTCACTCATATACAATGTACTTCACTGTGCATTTCGTCTAATGCGGGTTTTTCAGTAAATTCTACGTTTTTCAGTGCAACTCACTCATATACAATGTAATACACTGTGCATTTCGTCTAATGCGGGTTTTTCGGTAAATTCTAAGTTTTTCAGTGCAACTCACTCATATACAATGTACTACACTGTGCATTTAGTCTAATGAGGGTTTTTCGGTAAATTCTAAGTTTTTCAGTGCAACTCACTCATATACAATGTACTACACTGTGCATTTCGTCTAATGCGGGTTTTTCGGTAAATTCTAAGTTTTTCAGTGCAACTCACTCATATACAATGTACTACACTGTGCATTTCGTCTAATGCGGGTTTTTCGGTAAATTCTAAGTTTTTCAGTGCAACTCACTCATATACAATGTACTACACTGTGCTTTTCGTCTAATGCGGGTTTTTCAGTAAATTCTAAGTTTTTCAGTGCAACTCACTCATATACAATGTACTACACTGTGCATTTCGTCTAATGCGGGTTTTTCGGTAAATTCTAAGTTTTTCAGTGCAATTCACTCATATACAATGTACTACACTGTGCATTTCATCTAATGCGTGTTTTTCGGTAAATTCTAAGTTTTTCAGTGTAACTCACTCATATACAATGTACTACACTGTGCATTTCGTCTAATGCGGGTTTTTCAGTAAATTCTAAGTTTTTCAGTGCTACTCACTCATATACAATGTACTACACTGTGCATTTCGTCTAATGCGGGTTTTTCAGTAAATTCTAAGTTTTTCAGTGCAACTCACTCATATACAATGTACTACACTGTGCATTTCGTCTAATGGGGGTTTTTCAGTAAATTCTAAGTTTTTCAGTGCAACTCTCTCATATACAATGTACTACACTGTGCATTTCGTCTAATGCGGGTTTTTCAGTAAATTCTAATTTTTTCAGTGCAACTCACTCATATAGAATGTACTACACTGTGCATTTCGTCTAATGCGGGTTTTTCAGTAAATTCTAAGTTTTTCAGTGCAACTCACTCATATACAATGTACTACACTGTGCATTTCGTCTAATGCGGGTTTTTCAGTAAATTCTAAGTTTTTCAGTGCAACTCACTCATGTACAATGTACTACACTGTGCATTTCGTCTAATGCGGGTTTTTCAGTAAATTCTAGGTTTTTCAGTGCAACTCACTCATGTACAATGTACTACACTGTGCATTTCGTCTAATGCGGGTTTTTCAGTAAATTCTAAGTTTTTCAGTGCAACTCACTCATATACAATGTACTACACTGTGCATTTCGTCTAATGCGGGTTTTTCAGTAAATTCTAAGTTTTTCAGTGCAACTCACTCATATACAATGTACTACACTGTGTATTTCGTCTAATGCGGGTTTTTCAGTAAATTCTAAGTTTTTCAGTGCAACTCTCTCATATACAATGTACTACACTGTGCATTTCGTCTAATGCGGGTTTTTCAGTAAATTCTATGTTTTTCAGTGCATCTCTCTCATATACAATGTACTACACTGTGCATTTCGTCTAATGCGGGTTTTTCAGTAAATTCTAAGTTTTTCAGTGCAACTCACTCATATACTATGTACTACACTGTGCATTTCGTCTAATGCGGGTTTTTCAGTAAATTCTAAGTTTTTCAGTGCAACTCACTCATATACTATGTACTACACTGTGCATTTCGTCTAATGCGGGTTTTTCAGTAAATTCTAAGTTTTTCAGTGCAACTCACTCATATACAATGTACTACACTGTGCATTTCGTCTAATGCGGGTTTTTCAGTAAATTCTAAGTTTTTCAGTGCAACTCACTCATATACAATGTACTACACTGTGCATTTCGTCTAATGCGGGTTTTTCAGTAAATTCTAAGTTTTTCAGTGCAACTCACTCATGTACAATGTACTACACTGTGCATTTCGTCTAATGCGGGTTTTTCAGTAAATTCTAAGTTTTTCAGTGCAACTCACTCATGTACAATGTACTACACTGTGCATTTCGTCTAATGTGGGTTTTTCAGTAAATTCTAACTTTTTCAGTGCAACTCACTCATATACAATGTACTACACTGTGCATTTCGTCTAATGTGGGTTTTTCAGTAAATTCTAAGTTTTTCAGTGCAACTCACTCATGTACAATGTACTACACTGTGCATTTCGTCTAATGCGGGTTTTTCAGTAAATTCTAAGTTTTTCAGTGCAACTCACTCATATACAATGTACTACACTGTGCATTTCGTCTAATGCGGGTTTTTCGGTAAATTCTAAGTTTTTCAGTGCAACTCACTCATATACAATGTACTACACTGTGCATTTCGTCTAATGCGGGTTTTTCGGTAAATTCTAAGTTTTTCAGTGCAACTCACACATATACAATGTACTACACTGTGCATTTCGTCTAATGCGGGTTTTTCAGTAAATTCTAAGTTTTTCAGTGCAACTCACTCATATACAATGTACTACACTGTGCATTTCGTCTAATGCGGGTTTTTCGGTAAATTCTAAGTTTTACAGTGCAACTCACTCATATACAATGTACTACACTGTGCATTTCGTCTAATGCGGGTTTTTCAGTAAATTCTAAGTTTTTCAGTGCAACTCTCTCATATACAATGTACTACACTGTGCATTTCGTCTAATGCGGGTTTTTCAGTAAATTCTAACTTTTTCAGTGCAACTCACTCATATACAATGTACTACACTGTGCATTTCGTCTAATGTGGGTTTTTCAGTAAATTCTAAGTTTTTCAGTGCAACTCACTCATGTACAATGTACTACACTGTGCATTTCGTCTAATGCGGGTTTTTCAGTAAATTCTAAGTTTTTCAGTGCAACTCACTCATATACAATGTACTACACTGTGCATTTCGTCTAATGCGGGTTTTTCAGTAAATTCTAAGTTTTTCAGTGCAACTCACTCATATACAATGTACTACACTGTGCATTTCGTCTAATGCGGGTTTTTCGGTAAATTCTAAGTTTTACAGTGCAACTCACTCATATACAATGTACTACACTGTGCATTTCGTCTAATGCGGGTTTTTCAGTAAATTCTAAGTTTTTCAGTGCAACTCTCTCATATACAATGTACTACACTGTGCATTTCGTCTAATGCGGGTTTTTCAGTAAATTCTAAGTTTTTCAGTGCAACTCACTCATATACTATGTACTACACTGTGCATTTCGTCTAATGCGGGTTTTTCAGTAAATTCTAAGTTTTTCAGTGCAACTCACTCATATACTATGTACTACACTGTGCATTTCGTCTAATGCGGGTTTTTCAGTAAATTCTAAGTTTTTCAGTGCAACTCACTCATATACAATGTACTACACTGTGCATTTCGTCTAATGCGGGTTTTTCAGTAAATTCTAAGTTTTTCAGTGCAACTCACTCATATACAATGTACTACACTGTGCATTTCGTCTAATGCGGGTTTTTCAGTAAATTCTAAGTTTTTCAGTGCAACTCACTCATGTACAATGTACTACACTGTGCATTTCGTCTAATGCGGGTTTTTCAGTAAATTCTAAGTTTTTCAGTGCAACTCACTCATGTACAATGTACTACACTGTGCATTTCCTCTAATGCGGGTTTTTCAGTAAATTCTAAGTTTTTCAGTGCAACTCACTCATATACAATGTACTACACTGTGCATTTCGTCTAATGTGGGTTTTTCAGTAAATTCTAAGTTTTTCAGTGCAACTCACTCATGTACAATGTACTACACTGTGCATTTCGTCTAATGCGGGTTTTTCAGTAAATTCTAAGTTTTTCAGTGCAACTCACTCATATACAATGTACTACACTGTGCATTTCGTCTAATGCGGGTTTTTCAGTAAATTCTAAGTTTTTCAGTGCAACTCACTCATATACAATGTACTACACTGTGCATTTCGTCTAATGCGGGTTTTTCAGTAAATTCTAAGTTTTTCAGTGCAACTCACTCATATACAATGTACTACACTCTGCATTTCGTCTAATGCGGGTTTTTCAGTAAATTCTAAGTTTTTCAGTGCAACTCACTCATATACAATGTACTACACTGTGCATTTCGTCTAATGCGGGTTTTTCGGTAAATTCTAAGTTTTTCAGTGCAACTCACTCATATACAATGTACTACACTGTGCATTTAGTCTAATGCGGGTTTTTCGGTAAATTCTAAGTTTTTCAGTGCAACTCACTCATATACAATGTACTACACTGTGCATTTCGTCTAATGCGGGTTTTTCGGTAAATTCTAAGTTTTTCAGTGCAACTCACTCATATACAATGTACTACACTGTGCATTTCGTCTAATGCGGGTTTTTCAGTAAATTCTACGTTTTTCAGTGCAACTCACTCATTACAATGTACTACACTGTGCATTTCGTCTAATGCGGGTTTTTCAGTAAATTCTAAGTTTTTCAGTGCAACTCACTCATGTACAATGTACTACACTGTGCATTTCGTCTAATGTGGGTTTTTCAGTAAATTCTAACTTTTTCAGTGCAACTCACTCATATACAATGTACTACACTGTGCATTTCGTCTAATGTGGGTTTTTCAGTAAATTCTAAGTTTTTCAGTGCAACTCACTCATGTACAATGTACTACACTGTGCATTTCGTCTAATGCGGGTTTTTCAGTAAATTCTAAGTTTTTCAGTGCAACTCACTCATATACAATGTACTACACTGTGCATTTCGTCTAATGCGGGTTTTTCGGTAAATTCTAAGTTTTTCAGTGCAACTCACTCATATACAATGTACTACACTGTGCATTTCGTCTAATGCGGGTTTTTCGGTAAATTCTAAGTTTTTCAGTGCAACTCACTCATATACAATGTACTACACTGTGCATTTCGTCTAATGCGGGTTTTTCGGTAAATTCTAAGTTTTTAAGTGCAACTCACTAATATACAATGTACTACACTGTGCATTTCATCTAATGCGGGTTTTTCGGTAAATTCTAAGTTTTTCAGTGTAACTCACTCATATACAATGTACTACACTGTGCATTTCGTCTAATGCGGGTTTTTCAGTAAATTCTAAGTTTTTCAGTGCTACTCACTCATATACAATGTACTACACTGTGCATTTCGTCTAATGCGGGTTTTTCAGTAAATTCTAAGTTTTTCAGTGCAACTCACTCATACAATGTACTACACTGTGCATTTCGTCTAATGCGGGTTTTTCAGTAAATTCTAAGTTTTTCAGTGCAACTCTCTCATATACAATGTACTACACTGTGCATTTCGTCTAATGCGGGTTTTTCAGTAAATTCTAATTTTTTCAGTGCAACTCACTCATATAGAATGTACTACACTGTGCATTTCGTCTAATGCGGGTTTTTCAGTAAATTCTAAGTTTTTCAGTGCAACTCACTCATATACAATGTACTACACTGTGCATTTCGTCTAATGCGGGTTTTTCAGTAAATTCTAAGTTTTTCAGTGCAACTCACTCATGTACAATGTACTACACTGTGCATTTCGTCTAATGCGGGTTTTTCAGTAAATTCTAAGTTTTTCAGTGCAACTCACTCATATACAATGTACTACACTGTGCATTTCGTCTAATGCGGGTTTTTCAGTAAATTCTAAGTTTTTCAGTGCAACTCACTCATATACCATGTACTACACTGTGCATTTCGTCTAATGCGGGGTTTTCAGTAAATTCTAAGTTTTTTAGTGCAACTCTCTCATATACAATGTACTACACTGTGCATTTCGTCTAATGCGGGTTTTTCAGTAAATTCTAAGTTTTTCAGTGCAACTCTCTCATATACAATGTACTACACTGTGCATTTCGTCTAATGCGGGTTTTTCAGTAAATTCTAAGTTTTTCAGTGCAACTCACTCATATACAATGTACTACACTGTGCATTTCGTCTAATGCGGGTTTTTCAGTAAATTCTAGGTTTTTCAGTGCAACTCACTCATGTACAATGTACTACACTGTGCATTTCGTCTAATGCGGGTTTTTCAGTAAATTCTAAGTTTTTCAGTGCAACTCACTCATATACAATGTACTACACTCTGCATTTCGTCTAATGCGGGTTTTTCAGTAAATTCTAAGTTTTTCAGTGCAACTCACTCATATACAATGTACTACACTGTGCATTTCGTCTAATGCGGGTTTTTCAGTAAATTCTAAGTTTTTCAGTGCAACTCACTCATATACAATGTACTACACTGTGCATTTAGTCTAATGCGGGTTTTTCGGTAAATTCTAAGTTTTTCAGTGCAACTCACTCATATACAATGTACTACACTGTGCATTTCGTCTAATGCGGGTTTTTCGGTAAATTCTAAGTTTTTCAGTGCAACTCACTCATATACAATGTACTACACTGTGCATTTCGTCTAATGCGGGTTTTTCAGTAAATTCTAAGTTTTTCAGTGCAACTCACTCATATACAATGTACTACACTGTGCATTTCGTCTAATGCGGGTTTTTCAGTAAATTCTAAGTTTTTCAGTGCAACTCACTCATATACAATGTACTACACTGTGCATTTCGTCTAATGCGGGTTTTTCAGTAAATTCTAAGTTTTACAGTGCAACTCACTCATATACAATGTACTACACTGTGCATTTCGTCTAATGCGGGTTTTTCGGTAAATTCTAAGTTTTTAAGTGCAACTCACTCATATACAATGTACTACACTGTGCATTTCATCTAATGCGGGTTTTTCGGTAAATTCTAAGTTTTTCAGTGTAACTCACTCATATACAATGTACTACACTGTGCATTTCGTCTAATGCGGGTTTTTCAGTAAATTCTAAGTTTTTCAGTGCTACTCACTCATATACAATGTACTACACTGTGCATTTCGTCTAATGCGGGTTTTTCAGTAAATTCTAAGTTTTTCAGTGCAACTCACTCATATACAATGTACTACACTGTGCATTTCGTCTAATGCGGGTTTTTCAGTAAATTCTAAGTTTTTCAGTGCAACTCTCTCATATACAATGTACTACACTGTGCATTTCGTCTAATGCGGGTTTTTCAGTAAATTCTAATTTTTTCAGTGCAACTCACTCATATAGAATGTACTACACTGTGCATTTCGTCTAATGCGGGTTTTTCAGTAAATTCTAAGTTTTTCAGTGCAACTCACTCATATACAATGTACTACACTGTGCATTTCGTCTAATGCGGGTTTTTCAGTAAATTCTAAGTTTTTCAGTGCAACTCACTCATGTACAATGTACTACACTGTGCATTTCGTCTAATGCGGGTTTTTCAGTAAATTCTAAGTTTTTCAGTGCAACTCACTCATATACAATGTACTACACTGTGCATTTCGTCTAATGCGGGTTTTTCAGTAAATTCTAAGTTTTTCAGTGCAACTCACTCATATACAATGTACTACACTGTGCATTTCATCTAATGCGGGTTTTTCAGTAAATTCTAAGTTTTTCAGTGCAACTCTCTCATATACAATGTACTACACTGTGCATTTCGTCTAATGCGGGTTTTTCAGTAAATTCTAAGTTTTTCAGTGCAACTCTCTCATATACAATGTACTACACTGTGCATTTCATATAATGCGGGTTTTTCAGTAAATTCTAAGTTTTTCAGTGCAACTCACTCATATACAATGTACTACACTGTGCATTTCGTCTAATGCGGGTTTTTCAGTAAATTCTAGGTTTTTCAGTGCAACTCACTCATGTACAATGTACTACACTGTGCATTTCGTCTAATGCGGGTTTTTCAGTAAATTCTAAGTTTTTCAGTGCAACTCACTCATATACAATGTACTACACTGTGCATTTCGTCTAATGCGGGTTTTTCAGTAAATTCTAAGTTTTTCAGTGCAACTCACTCATATACAATGTACTACACTGTGCATTTCGTCTAATGCGGGTTTTTCAGTAACTTCTAAGTTTTTCAGTGCAACTCTCTCATATACAATGTACTACACTGTGCATTTCGTCTAATGCGGGTTTTTCAGTAAATTCTAAGTTTTTCAGTGCAACTCTCTCATATACAATGTACTACACTGTGCATTTCATCTAATGCGGGTTTTTCAGTAAATTCTAAGTTTTTCAGTGCAACTCACTCATATACTATGTACTACACTGTGCATTTCGTCTAATGCGGGTTTTTCAGTAAATTCTAAATTTTTCAGTGCAACTCACTCATGTACTATGTACTACACTGTGCATTTCGTCTAATGCGGGTTTTTCAGTAAATTCTAAGTTTTTCAGTGCAACTCACTCAAATAGAATGTACTACACTGTGCATTTCGTCTAATGCGGGTTTTTCAGTAAATTCTAAGTTTTTCAGTGCAACTCACTCATATACAATGTACTACACTGTGCATTTCGTCTAATGCGGGTTTTTCAGTAAATTCTAAGTTTTTCAGTGCAACTCACTCATGTACAATGTACTACACTGTGCATTTCGTCTAATGCGGGTTTTTCAGTAAATTCTAAGTTTTTCAGTGCAACTCACTCATGTACAATGTACTACACTGTGCATTTCGTCTAATGCGGGTTTTTTCAGTAAATTCTAAGTTTTTCAGTGCAACTCACTCATATAAGTACTACACTGTGCATTTCGTCTAATGCGGGTTTTTCAGTAAATTCTAAGTTTTTCAGTGCAACTCACTCATATACAATGTACTACACTGTGCATTTCGTCTAATGCGGGTTTTTCAGTAAATTCTAAGTTTTTCAGTGCAACTCACTCATATACAATGTACTACACTCTGCATTTCGTCTAATGCGGGTTTTTCAGTAAATTCTAAGTTTTTCAGTGCAACTCACTCATATACAATTGTACTACACTGTGCATTTCTCTAATGCGGGTTTTTCAGTAAATTCTAAGTTTTTTCAGTGCAACTCACTCATATACAATGTACTACACTGTGCATTTAGTCTAATGCGGGTTTTTCGGTAAATTCTAAGTTTTTCAGTGCAACTCACTCATATACAATGTACTACACTGTGCATTTCGTCTAATGCGGGTTTTTCGGTAAATTCTAAGTTTTTTCAGTGCAACTCACTCATATACAATGTACTACACTGTGCATTTCGTCTAATGCGGGTTTTTCAGTAAATTCTAAGTTTTTCAGTGCAACTCACTCATATACAATGTACTACACTGTGCATTTCGTCTAATTCGGGTTTTTCAGTAAATTCTAAGTTTTACAGTGCAACTCACTCATATACAATGTACTACACTGTGCATTTCGTCTAATGCGGGGTTTTTCGGTAAATTCTAAGTTTTTCAGTGCAACTCACTCATATACAATGTACTACACTGTGCATTTCGTCTAATGCGGGTTTTTCGGTAAATTCTAAGTTTTTCAGTGCAACTCACTCATATACAATGTACTACACTGTGCATTTCGTCTAATGCGGGTTTTTCGGTAAATTCTAAGTTTTTAAGTGCAACTCACTAATATACAATGTACTACACTGTGCATTTCATCTAATGCGGGTTTTTCGGTAAATTCTAAGTTTTTCAGTGTAACTCACTCATATACAATGTACTACACTGTGCATTTCGTCTAATGCGGGTTTTTCAGTAAATTCTAAGTTTTTCAGTGCTACTCACTCATATACAATGTACTACACTGTGCATTTCGTCTAATGCGGGTTTTTCAGTAAATTCTAAGTTTTTCAGTGCAACTCACTCATACAATGTACTACACTGTGCATTTCGTCTAATGCGGGTTTTTCAGTAAATTCTAAGTTTTTCAGTGCAACTCTCTCATATACAATGTACTACACTGTGCATTTCGTCTAATGCGGGTTTTTCAGTAAATTCTAATTTTTTCAGTGGAACTCACTCATATAGAATGTACTACACTGTGCATTTCGTCTAATGCGGGTTTTTCAGTAAATTCTAAGTTTTTCAGTGCAACTCACTCATATACAATGTACTACACTGTGCATTTCGTCTAATGCGGGTTTTTCAGTAAATTCTAAGTTTTTCAGTGCAACTCACTCATGTACAATGTACTACACTGTGCATTTCGTCTAATGCGGGTTTTTCAGTAAATTCTAAGTTTTTCAGTGCAACTCACTCATATACAATGTACTACACTGTGCATTTCGTCTAATGCGGGTTTTTCAGTAAATTCTAAGTTTTTCAGTGCAACTCACTCATATACCATGTACTACACTGTGCATTTCGTCTAATGCGGGGTTTTCAGTAAATTCTAAGTTTTTTAGTGCAACTCTCTCATATACAATGTACTACACTGTGCATTTCGTCTAATGCGGGTTTTTCAGTAAATTCTAAGTTTTTCAGTGCAACTCTCTCATATACAATGTACTACACTGTGCATTTCGTCTAATGCGGGTTTTTCAGTAAATTCTAAGTTTTTCAGTGCAACTCACTCATATACAATGTACTACACTGTGCATTTCGTCTAATGCGGGTTTTTCAGTAAATTCTAGGTTTTTCAGTGCAACTCACTCATGTACAATGTACTACACTGTGCATTTCGTCTAATGCGGGTTTTTCAGTAAATTCTAAGTTTTTCAGTGCAACTCACTCATATACAATGTACTACACTCTGCATTTCGTCTAATGCGGGTTTTTCAGTAAATTCTAAGTTTTTCAGTGCAACTCACTCATATACAATGTACTACACTGTGCATTTCGTCTAATGCGGGTTTTTCAGTAAATTCTAAGTTTTTCAGTGCAACTCACTCATATACAATGTACTACACTGTGCATTTAGTCTAATGCGGGTTTTTCGGTAAATTCTAAGTTTTTCAGTGCAACTCACTCATATACAATGTACTACACTGTGCATTTCGTCTAATGCGGGTTTTTCGGTAAATTCTAAGTTTTTCAGTGCAACTCACTCATATACAATGTACTACACTGTGCATTTCGTCTAATGCGGGTTTTTCAGTAAATTCTAAGTTTTTCAGTGCAACTCACTCATATACAATGTACTACACTGTGCATTTCGTCTAATGCGGGTTTTTCAGTAAATTCTAAGTTTTTCAGTGCAACTCACTCATATACAATGTACTACACTGTGCATTTCGTCTAATGCGGGTTTTTCAGTAAATTCTAAGTTTTACAGTGCAACTCACTCATATACAATGTACTACACTGTGCATTTCGTCTAATGCGGGTTTTTCGGTAAATTCTAAGTTTTTAAGTGCAACTCACTCATATACAATGTACTACACTGTGCATTTCATCTAATGCGGGTTTTTCGGTAAATTCTAAGTTTTTCAGTGTAACTCACTCATATACAATGTACTACACTGTGCATTTCGTCTAATGCGGGTTTTTCAGTAAATTCTAAGTTTTTCAGTGCTACTCACTCATATACAATGTACTACACTGTGCATTTCGTCTAATGCGGGTTTTTCAGTAAATTCTAAGTTTTTCAGTGCAACTCACTCATATACAATGTACTACACTGTGCATTTCGTCTAATGCGGGTTTTTCAGTAAATTCTAAGTTTTTCAGTGCAACTCTCTCATATACAATGTACTACACTGTGCATTTCGTCTAATGCGGGTTTTTCAGTAAATTCTAATTTTTTCAGTGCAACTCACTCATATAGAATGTACTACACTGTGCATTTCGTCTAATGCGGGTTTTTCAGTAAATTCTAAGTTTTTCAGTGCAACTCACTCATATACAATGTACTACACTGTGCATTTCGTCTAATGCGGGTTTTTCAGTAAATTCTAAGTTTTTCAGTGCAACTCACTCATGTACAATGTACTACACTGTGCATTTCGTCTAATGCGGGTTTTTCAGTAAATTCTAAGTTTTTCAGTGCAACTCACTCATATACAATGTACTACACTGTGCATTTCGTCTAATGCGGGTTTTTCAGTAAATTCTAAGTTTTTCAGTGCAACTCACTCATATACAATGTACTACACTGTGCATTTCATCTAATGCGGGTTTTTCAGTAAATTCTAAGTTTTTCAGTGCAACTCTCTCATATACAATGTACTACACTGTGCATTTCGTCTAATGCGGGTTTTTCAGTAAATTCTAAGTTTTTCAGTGCAACTCTCTCATATACAATGTACTACACTGTGCATTTCATATAATGCGGGTTTTTCAGTAAATTCTAAGTTTTTCAGTGCAACTCACTCATATACAATGTACTACACTGTGCATTTCGTCTAATGCGGGTTTTTCAGTAAATTCTAGGTTTTTCAGTGCAACTCACTCATGTACAATGTACTACACTGTGCATTTCGTCTAATGCGGGTTTTTCAGTAAATTCTAAGTTTTTCAGTGCAACTCACTCATATACAATGTACTACACTGTGCATTTCGTCTAATGCGGGTTTTTCAGTAAATTCTAAGTTTTTCAGTGCAACTCACTCATATACAATGTACTACACTGTGCATTTCGTCTAATGCGGGTTTTTCAGTAACTTCTAAGTTTTTCAGTGCAACTCTCTCATATACAATGTACTACACTGTGCATTTCGTCTAATGCGGGTTTTTCAGTAAATTCTAAGTTTTTCAGTGCAACTCTCTCATATACAATGTACTACACTGTGCATTTCATCTAATGCGGGTTTTTCAGTAAATTCTAAGTTTTTCAGTGCAACTCACTCATATACTATGTACTACACTGTGCATTTCGTCTAATGCGGGTTTTTCAGTAAATTCTAAATTTTTCAGTGCAACTCACTCATGTACTATGTACTACACTGTGCATTTCGTCTAATGCGGGTTTTTCAGTAAATTCTAAGTTTTTCAGTGCAACTCACTCAAATAGAATGTACTACACTGTGCATTTCGTCTAATGCGGGTTTTTCAGTAAATTCTAAGTTTTTCAGTGCAACTCACTCATATACAATGTACTACACTGTGCATTTCGTCTAATGCGGGTTTTTCAGTAAATTCTAAGTTTTTCAGTGCAACTCACTCATGTACAATGTACTACACTGTGCATTTCGTCTAATGCGGGTTTTTCAGTAAATTCTAAGTTTTTCAGTGCAACTCACTCATGTACAATGTACTACACTGTGCATTTCGTCTAATGCGGGTTTTTCAGTAAATTCTAAGTTTTTCAGTGCAACTCACTCATATACAATGTACTACACTGTGCATTTCGTCTAATGCGGGTTTTTCAGTAAATTCTAAGTTTTTCAGTGCAACTCACTCATATACAATGTACTACACTGTGCATTTCGTCTAATGCGGGTTTTTCAGTAAATTCTAAGTTTTTCAGTGCAACTCACTCATATACAATGTACTACACTCTGCATTTCGTCTAATGCGGGTTTTTCAGTAAATTCTAAGTTTTTCAGTGCAACTCACTCATATACAATGTACTACACTGTGCATTTCTCTAATGCGGGTTTTTCAGTAAATTCTAAGTTTTTCAGTGCAACTCACTCATATACAATGTACTACACTGTGCATTTAGTCTAATGCGGGTTTTTCGGTAAATTCTAAGTTTTTCAGTGCAACTCACTCATATACAATGTACTACACTGTGCATTTCGTCTAATGCGGGTTTTTCGGTAAATTCTAAGTTTTTCAGTGCAACTCACTCATATACAATGTACTACACTGTGCATTTCGTCTAATGCGGGTTTTTCAGTAAATTCTAAGTTTTTCAGTGCAACTCACTCATATACAATGTACTACACTGTGCATTTCGTCTAATTCGGGTTTTTCAGTAAATTCTAAGTTTTACAGTGCAACTCACTCATATACAATGTACTACACTGTGCATTTCGTCTAATGCGGGTTTTTCGGTAAATTCTAAGTTTTTAAGTGCAACTCACTCATATACAATGTACTACACTGTGCATTTCGTCTAATGCGGGTTTTTCAGTAAATTCTAAGTTTTTCAGTGCAACTCACTCATATACAATGTACTACACTGTGCATTTCGTCTAATGAGGGTTTTTCAGTAAATTCTAAGTTTTTCAGTGCAACTCACTCATATACAATGTACTACACTGTGCATTTCGTCTAATGTGGGTTTTTCAGTAAATTCTAAGTTTTTCAGTGCAACTCACTCATATACAATGTACTACACTGTGCATTTCGTCTAATGCGGGTTTTTCAGTAAATTCTAAGTTTTTCAGTGCAACTCACTCATATACAATGTACTACACTGTGCATTTAGTCTAATGCGGGTTTTTCGGTAAATTCTAAGTTTTTCAGTGCAACTCACTCATATACAATGTACTACACTGTGCATTTCGTCTAATGCGGGTTTTTCGGTAAATTCTAAGTTTTTCAGTGCAACTCACTCATATACAATGTACTACACTGTGCATTTCGTCTAATGCGGGTTTTTCAGTAAATTCTAAGTTTTTCAGTGCAACTCACTCATATACAATGTACTACACTGTGCATTTCGTCTAATGCGGGTTTTTCAGTAAATTCTAAGTTTTACAGTGCAACTCACTCATATACAATGTACTACACTGTGCATTTCGTCTAATGCGGGTTTTTCGGTAAATTCTAAGTTTTTAAGTGCAACTCACTCATATACAATGTACTACACTGTGCATTTCGTCTAATGCGGGTTTTTCAGTAAATTCTAATTTTTTCAGTGCAACTCACTCATATACAATGTACTACACTGTGCATTTTGTCTAATGAGGGTTTTTCAGTATATTCTAAGTTTTTCAGTGCAACTCACTCATATACAATGTACTACACTGTGCATTTCGTCTAATGTGGGTTTTTCAGTAAATTCTAAGTTTTTCAGTGCAACTCACTCATATACAATGTACTACACTGTGCATTTCGTCTAATGCGGGTTTTTCAGTAAATTCTAAGTTTTTCAGTGCAACTCACTCATGTACAATGTACTACACTGTGCATTTCGTCTAATGCGGGTTTTTCAGTAAATTCTAAGTTTTTCAGTGCAACTCACTCATATACTATGTACTACACTGTGCATTTCGTCTAATGCGGGTTTTTCAGTAAATTCTAAGTTTTTCAGTGCAACTCACTCATATAGAATGTACTACACTGTGCATTTCGTCTAATGCGGGTTTTTCAGTAAATTCTAAGTTTTTCAGTGCAACTCACTCATATACAATGTACTACACTGTGCATTTCGTCTAATGCGGGTTTTTCAGTAAATTCTAAGTTTTTCAGTGCAACTCACTCTTGTACAATGTACTACACTGTGCATTTCGTCTAATGCGGTTTTTTCAGTAAATTCTAAGTTTTTCAGTGCAACTCACTCATGTACAATGTACTACACTGTGCATTTCGTCTAATGCGGGTTTTTCAGTAAATTCTAAGTTTTTCAGTGCAACTCATTCATATACAATGTACTACACTGTGCATTTCGTCTAATGTGTGTTTTTCAGTAAATTCTAAGTTTTTCAGTGCAACTCACTCATGTACAATGTACTACACTGTGCATTTCGTCTAATGCGGGTTTTTCAGTAAATTCTAAGTTTTTCAGTGCAACTCACTCATATACAATGTACTACACTGTGCATTTAGTCTAATGCGGGTTTTTCGGTAAATTCTAAGTTTTTCAGTGCAACTCACTCATATACAATGTACTACACTGTGCATTTCGTCTAATGCGGGTTTTTCGGTAAATTCTAAGTTTTTCAGTGCAACTCACTCATATACAATGTACTACACTGTGCATTTCGTCTAATGCGGGTTTTTCAGTAAATTCTAAGTTTTTCAGTGCAACTCACTCATATACAATGTACTACACTGTGCATTTCGTCTAATGCGGGTTTTTCAGTAAATTCTAAGTTTTACAGTGCAACTCACTCATATACAATGTACTACACTGTGCATTTCGTCTAATGCGGGTTTTTCGGTAAATTCTAAGTTTTTAAGTGCAACTCACTCATATACAATGTACTACACTGTGCATTTCGTCTAATGCGGGTTTTTCAGTAAATTCTAAGTTTTTCAGTGCAACTCATTCATATACAATGTACTACACTGTGCATTTCGTCTAATGTGTGTTTTTCAGTAAATTCTAAGTTTTTCAGTGCAACTCACTCATGTACAATGTACTACACTGTGCATTTCGTCTAATGCGGGTTTTTCAGTAAATTCTAAGTTTTTCAGTGCAACTCACTCATATAGAATGTACTACACTGTGCATTTCGTCTAATGCGGGTTTTTCAGTAAATTCTAAGTTTTTCAGTGCAACTCACTCATATACAATGTACTACACTGTGCATTTCGTCTAATGCGGGTTTTTCAGTAAATTCTAAGTTTTTCAGTGCAACTCACTCTTGTACAATGTACTACACTGTGCATTTCGTCTAATGCGGTTTTTTCAGTAAATTCTAAGTTTTTCAGTGCAACTCACTCATGTACAATGTACTACACTGTGCATTTCGTCTAATGCGGGTTTTTCAGTAAATTCTAAGTTTTTCAGTGCAACTCATTCATATACAATGTACTACACTGTGCATTTCGTCTAATGTGTGTTTTTCAGTAAATTCTAAGTTTTTCAGTGCAACTCACTCATGTACAATGTACTACACTGTGCATTTCGTCTAATGCGGGTTTTTCAGTAAATTCTAAGTTTTTCAGTGCAACTCACTCATATACAATGTACTACACTGTGCATTTAGTCTAATGCGGGTTTTTCGGTAAATTCTAAGTTTTTCAGTGCAACTCACTCATATACAATGTACTACACTGTGCATTTCGTCTAATGCGGGTTTTTCGGTAAATTCTAAGTTTTTCAGTGCAACTCACTCATATACAATGTACTACACTGTGCATTTCGTCTAATGCGGGTTTTTCAGTAAATTCTAAGTTTTTCAGTGCAACTCACTCATATACAATGTACTACACTGTGCATTTCGTCTAATGCGGGTTTTTCAGTAAATTCTAAGTTTTACAGTGCAACTCACTCATATACAATGTACTACACTGTGCATTTCGTCTAATGCGGGTTTTTCGGTAAATTCTAAGTTTTTAAGTGCAACTCACTCATATACAATGTACTACACTGTGCATTTCGTCTAATGCGGGTTTTTCAGTAAATTCTAAGTTTTTCAGTGCAACTCATTCATATACAATGTACTACACTGTGCATTTCGTCTAATGTGTGTTTTTCAGTAAATTCTAAGTTTTTCAGTGCAACTCACTCATGTACAATGTACTACACTGTGCATTTCGTCTAATGCGGGTTTTTCAGTAAATTCTAAGTTTTTCAGTGCAACTCACTGATGTACAATGTACTACACTGTGCATTTCGTCTAATGCGGGTTTTTCAGTAAATTCTAAGTTTTTCAGTGCAACTCACTCATATACAATGTACTACACTGTGCATTTCGTCTAATGCGGGTTTTTCAGTAAATTCTAAGTTTTTCAGTGCAACTCACTCATATACAATGTACTACACTGTGCATTTCGTCTAATGCGGGTTTTTCAGTAAATTCTAAGTTTTTCAGTGCAACTCACTCATATACAATGTACTACACTGTGCATTTCGTCTAATGCGGGTTTTTCGGTAAATTCTAAGTTTTTCAGTGCAACTCACTCATATACAATGTACTACACTGTGCATTTCGTCTAATGCGGGGTTTTCGGTAAATTCTAAGTTTTTCACTGCAACTCACTCATATACAATGTACTTCACTGTGCATTTCGTCTAATGCGGGTTTTTCAGTAAATTCTACGTTTTTCAGTGCAACTCACTCATATACAATGTAATACACTGTGCATTTTGTCTAATGCGGGTTTTTCGGTAAATTCTAAGTTTTTCAGTGCAACTCACTCATATACAATGTACTACACTGTGCATTTAGTCTAATGCGGGTTTTTCGGTAAATTCTAAGTTTTTCAGTGCAACTCACTCATATACAATGTACTACACTGTGCATTTTGTCTAATGCGGGTTTTTCGGTAAATTCTAAGTTTTTCAGTGCAACTCACTCATATACAATGTACTACACTGTGCATTTCGTCTAATGCGGGTTTTTCGGTAAATTCTAAGTTTTTCAGTGCAACTCACTCATATACAATGTACTACACTGTGCTTTTCGTCTAATGCGGGTTTTTCAGTAAATTCTAAGTTTTTCAGTGCAACTCACTCATATACAATGTACTACACTGTGCATTTCGTCTAATGCGGGTTTTTCGGTAAATTCTAAGTTTTTCAGTGCAATTCACTCATATACAATGTACTACACTGTGCATTTCATCTAATGCGTGTTTTTCGGTAAATTCTAAGTTTTTCAGTGTAACTCACTCATATACAATGTACTACACTGTGCATTTCGTCTAATGCGGGTTTTTCAGTAAATTCTAAGTTTTTCAGTGCTACTCACTCATATACAATGTACTACACTGTGCATTTCGTCTAATGCGGGTTTTTCAGTAAATTCTAAGTTTTTCAGTGCTACTCACTCATATACAATGTACTACACTGTGCATTTCGTCTAATGCGGGTTTTTCAGTAAATTCTAAGTTTTTCAGTGCAACTCACTCATGTACAATGTACTACACTGTGCATTTCGTCTAATGCGGGTTTTTCAGTAAATTCTAGGTTTTTCAGTGCAACTCACTCATGTACAATGTACTACACTGTGCATTTCGTCTAATGCGGGTTTTTCAGTAAATTCTAAGTTTTTCAGTGCAACTCACTCATATACAATGTACTACACTGTGCATTTCGTCTAATGCGGGTTTTTCAGTAAATTCTAAGTTTTTCAGTGCAACTCACTCATATACAATGTACTACACTGTGTATTTCGTCTAATGCGGGTTTTTCAGTAAATTCTAAGTTTTTCAGTGCAACTCTCTCATATACAATGTACTACACTGTGCATTTCGTCTAATGCGGGTTTTTCAGTAAATTCTATGTTTTTCAGTGCATCTCTCTCATATACAATGTACTACACTGTGCATTTCGTCTAATGCGGGTTTTTCAGTAAATTCTAAGTTTTTCAGTGCAACTCACTCATATACTATGTACTACACTGTGCATTTCGTCTAATGCGGGTTTTTCAGTAAATTCTAAGTTTTTCAGTGCAACTCACTCATATACTATGTACTACACTGTGCATTTCGTCTAATGCGGGTTTTTCAGTAAATTCTAAGTTTTTCAGTGCAACTCACTCATATACAATGTACTACACTGTGCATTTCGTCTAATGCGGGTTTTTCAGTAAATTCTAAGTTTTTCAGTGCAACTCACTCATATACAATGTACTACACTGTGCATTTCGTCTAATGCGGGTTTTTCAGTAAATTCTAAGTTTTTCAGTGCAACTCACTCATGTACAATGTACTACACTGTGCATTTCGTCTAATGCGGGTTTTTCAGTAAATTCTAAGTTTTTCAGTGCAACTCACTCATGTACAATGTACTACACTGTGCATTTCGTCTAATGTGGGTTTTTCAGTAAAATTCTAACTTTTTCAGTGCAACTCACTCATATACAATGTACTACACTGTGCATTTCGTCTAATGTGGGTTTTTCAGTAAATTCTAAGTTTTTCAGTGCAACTCACTCATGTACAATGTACTACACTGTGCATTTCGTCTAATGCGGGTTTTTCAGTAAATTCTAAGTTTTTCAGTGCAACTCACTCATATACAATGTACTACACTGTGCATTTCGTCTAATGCGGGTTTTTCGGTAAATTCTAAGTTTTTCAGTGCAACTCACTCATATACAATGTACTACACTGTGCATTTCGTCTAATGCGGGTTTTTCGGTAAATTCTAAGTTTTTCAGTGCAACTCACTCATATACAATGTACTACACTGTGCATTTCGTCTAATGCGGGTTTTTCAGTAAATTCTAAGTTTTTCAGTGCAACTCACTCATATACAATGTACTACACTGTGCATTTCGTCTAATGCGGGTTTTTCAGTAAATTCTAAGTTTTACAGTGCAACTCAATCATATACAATGTACTACACTGTGCATTTCGTCTAATGCGGGTTTTTCAGTAAATTCTAAGTTTTTCAGTGCAACTCTCTCATATACAATGTACTACATTGTGCATTTCGTCTAATGCGGGTTTTTCAGTAAATTCTAAGTTTTTCAGTGCAACTCACTCATATACTATGTACTACACTGTGCATTTCGTCTAATGCGGGTTTTTCAGTAAATTCTAAGTTTTTCAGTGCAACTCACTCATATACTATGTACTACACTGTGCATTTCGTCTAATGCGGGTTTTTCAGTAAATTCTAAGTTTTTCAGTGCAACTCACTCATATACAATGTACTACACTGTGCATTTCGTCTAATGCGGGTTTTTCAGTAAATTCTAAGTTTTTCAGTGCAACTCACTCATATACAATGTACTACACTGTGCATTTCGTCTAATGCGGGTTTTTCAGTAAATTCTAAGTTTTTCAGTGCAACTCACTCATGTACAATGTACTACACTGTGCATTTCGTCTAATGCGGGGTTTTTCAGTAAATTCTAAGTTTTCAGTGCAACTCACTCATGTACAATGTACTACACTGTGCATTTCCTCTAATGCGGGTTTTTCAGTAAATTCTAAGTTTTTCAGTGCAACTCACTCATATACAATGTACTACACTGTGCATTTCGTCTAATGCGGGTTTTTCAGTAAATTCTAAGTTTTTCAGTGCAACTCACTCATATACAATGTACTACACTGTGCATTTCGTCTAATGCGGGTTTTTCAGTAAATTCTAAGTTTTTCAGTGCAACTCACTCATATACAATGTACTACACTGTGCATTTCGTCTAATGCGGGTTTTTCAGTAAATTCTAAGTTTTTCAGTGCAACTCACTCATATACAATGTACTACACTCTGCATTTCGTCTAATGCGGGGTTTTTCAGTAAATTCTAAGTTTTTCAGTGCAACTCACCTCATATACAATGTACTACACTGTGCATTTCGTCTAATGCGGGTTTTTCAGTAAATTCTAAGTTTTTCAGTGCAACTCACTCATATACAATGTACTACACTGTGCATTTAGTCTAATGCGGGTTTTTCGGTAAATTCTAAGTTTTTCAGTGCAACTCACTCATATACAATGTACTACACTGTGCATTTCGTCTAATGCGGGTTTTTCGGTAAATTCTAAGTTTTTCAGTGCAACTCACTCATATACAATGTACTACACTGTGCATTTCGTCTAATGCGGGTTTTTCGGTAAATTCTAAGTTTTTCAGTGCAACTCACTCATATACAATGTACTACACTGTGCATTTCGTCTAATGCGGGTTTTTCGGTAAATTCTAAGTTTTTCAGTGCAACTCACTCATTACAATGTACTACACTGTGCATTTCGTCTAATGCGGGTTTTTCAGTAAATTCTAAGTTTTTCAGTGCAACTCACTCATGTACAATGTACTACACTGTGCATTTCGTCTAATGTGGGTTTTTCAGTAAATTCTAACTTTTTCAGTGCAACTCACTCATATACAATGTACTACACTGTGCATTTCGTCTAATGCGGGTTTTTCAGTAAATTCTAAGTTTTTCAGTGCAACTCACTCATGTACAATGTACTACACTGTGCATTTCGTCTAATGCGGGTTTTTCAGTAAATTCTAAGTTTTTCAGTGCAACTCACTCATATACAATGTACTTACACTGTGCATTTCGTCTAATGCGGGTTTTTCAGTAAATTCTAAGTTTTTCAGTGCAACTCACTCATATACAATGTACTACACTGTGCATTTCGTCTAATGCGGGTTTTTCAGTAAATTCTAAGTTTTTCAGTGCAACTCACTCATATACAATGTACTACACTCTGCATTTCGTCTAATGCGGGTTTTTCAGTAAATTCTAAGTTTTTCAGTGCAACTCACTCATATACAATGTACTACACTGTGCATTTCGTCTAATGCGGGTTTTTCAGTAAATTCTAAGTTTTTCAGTGCAACTCACTCATATACAATGTACTACACTGTGCATTTAGTCTAATGCGGGTTTTTCGGTAAATTCTAAGTTTTTCAGTGCAACTCACTCATATACAATGTACTACACTGTGCATTTCGTCTAATGCGGGTTTTTCGGTAAATTCTAAGTTTTTCAGTGCAACTCACTCATATACAATGTACTACACTGTGCATTTCGTCTAATGCGGGTTTTTCGGTAAATTCTAAGTTTTTCAGTGCAACTCACTCATATACAATGTACTACACTGTGCATTTCGTCTAATGCGGGTTTTTCGGTAAATTCTAAGTTTTTCAGTGCAACTCACTCATTACAATGTACTACACTGTGCATTTCGTCTAATGCGGGTTTTTCAGTAAATTCTAAGTTTTTCAGTGCAACTCACTCATGTACAATGTACTACACTGTGCATTTCGTCTAATGTGGGTTTTTCAGTAAATTCTAACTTTTTCAGTGCAACTCACTCATATACAATGTACTACACTGTGCATTTCGTCTAATGTGGGTTTTTCAGTAAATTCTAAGTTTTTCAGTGCAACTCACTCATGTACAATGTACTACACTGTGCATTTCGTCTAATGCGGGTTTTTCAGTAAATTCTAAGTTTTCAGTGCAACTCACTCATATACAATGTACTACACTGTGCATTTCGTCTAATGCGGGTTTTTCGGTAAATTCTAAGTTTTTCAGTGCAACTCACTCATATACAATGTACTACACTGTGCATTTCGTCTAATGCGGGTTTTTCGGTAAATTCTAAGTTTTTCAGTGCAACTCACTCATATACAATGTACTACACTGTGCATTTCGTCTAATGCGGGTTTTTCAGTAAATTCTAAGTTTTTCAGTGCAACTCACTCATATACAATGTACTACACTGTGCATTTCGTCTAATGCGGGTTTTTCGGTAAATTCTAAGTTTTACAGTGCAACTCACTCATATACAATGTACTACACTGTGCATTTCGTCTAATGCGGGTTTTTCAGTAAATTCTAAGTTTTTCAGTGCAACTCTCTCATATACAATGTACTACACTGTGCATTTCGTCTAATGCGGGTTTTTCAGTAAATTCTAAGTTTTTCAGTGCAACTCACTCATATACTATGTACTACACTGTGCATTTCGTCTAATGCGGGTTTTTCAGTAAATTCTAAGTTTTTCAGTGCAACTCACTCATATACTATGTACTACACTGTGCATTTCGTCTAATGCGGGTTTTTCAGTAAATTCTAAGTTTTTCAGTGCAACTCACTCATATACAATGTACTACACTGTGCATTTCGTCTAATGCGGGTTTTTCAGTAAATTCTAAGTTTTTCAGTGCAACTCACTCATATACAATGTACTACACTGTGCAATTTCGTCTAATGCGGGTTTTTCAGTAAATTCTAAGTTTTTCAGTGCAACTCACTCATGTACAATGTACTACACTGTGCATTTCGTCTAATGCGGGTTTTTCAGTAAATTCTAAGTTTTTCAGTGCAACTCACTCATGTACAATGTACTACACTGTGCATTTCCTCTAATGCGGGTTTTTCAGTAAATTCTAAGTTTTTCAGTGCAACTCACTCATATACAATGTACTACACTGTGCATTTCGTCTAATGTGGGTTTTTCAGTAAATTCTAAGTTTTTCAGTGCAACTCACTCATGTACAATGTACTACACTGTGCATTTCGTCTAATGCGGGTTTTTCAGTAAATTCTAAGTTTTTCAGTGCAACTCACTCATATACAATGTACTACACTGTGCATTTCGTCTAATGCGGGTTTTTCAGTAAATTCTAAGTTTTTCAGTGCAACTCACTCATATACAATGTACTACACTGTGCATTTCGTCTAATGCGGGTTTTTCAGTAAATTCTAAGTTTTTCAGTGCAACTCACTCATATACAATGTACTACACTGTGCATTTTGTCTAATGCGGGTTTTTCAGTAAATTCTAAGTTTTTCAGTGCAACTCACTCATATACAATGTACTACACTGTGCATTTCGTCTAATGCGGGTTTTTCAGTAAATTCTAAGTTTTTCAGTGCAACTCACTCATATACAATGTACTACACTGTGCATTTAGTCTAATGCGGGTTTTTTCGGTAAATTCTAAGTTTTTCAGTGCAACTA
>NW_028227354.1:91112-134150 GCF_978045245.1 Mus caroli
TACTACACTGTGCATTTCGTCTAATGCGGGTTTTTCAGTAAATTCTAAGTTTTTCAGTGCAACTCACTCATATACAATGTACTACACTGTGCATTTCGTCTAATGCGGGTTTTTCAGTAAATTCTAAGTTTTTCAGTGCAACTCACTCATATACAATGTACTACACTCTGCATTTCGTCTAATGCGGGTTTTTCAGTAAATTCTAAGTTTTTCAGTGCAACTCACTCATATACAATGTACTACACTGTGCATTTCGTCTAATGCGGGTTTTTCAGTAAATTCTAAGTTTTTCAGTGCAACTCACTCATATACAATGTACTACACTGTGCATTTCGTCTAATGCGGGTTTTTCGGTAAATTCTAAGTTTTTCAGTGCAACTCACTCATATACAATGTACTACACTGTGCATTTCGTCTAATGCGGGTTTTTCGGTAAATTCTAAGTTTTTCAGTGCAACTCACTCATATACAATGTACTACACTGTGCATTTCGTCTAATGCGGGTTTTTCGGTAAATTCTAAGTTTTTTCAGTGCAACTCACTCATATACAATGTACTACACTGTGCATTTCGTCTAATGCGGGTTTTTCGGTAAATTCTAAGTTTTTCAGTGCAACTCACTCATTACAATGTACTACACTGTGCATTTCGTCTAATGCGGGTTTTTCAGTAAATTCTAAGTTTTTCAGTGCAACTCACTCATGTACAATGTACTACACTGTGCATTTCGTCTAATGTGGGTTTTTCAGTAAATTCTAACTTTTTCAGTGCAACTCACTCATATACAATGTACTACACTGTGCATTTCGTCTAATGCGGGTTTTTCAGTAAATTCTAAGTTTTTCAGTGCAACTCACTCATGTACAATGTACTACACTGTGCATTTCGTCTAATGCGGGTTTTTCAGTAAATTCTAAGTTTTTCAGTGCAACTCACTCATATACAATGTACTACACTGTGCATTTCGTCTAATGCGGGTTTTTCAGTAAATTCTAAGTTTTTCAGTGCAACTCACTCATATACAATGTACTACACTGTGCATTTCGTCTAATGCGGGTTTTTCAGTAAATTCTAAGTTTTTCAGTGCAACTCACTCATATACAATGTACTACACTCTGCATTTCGTCTAATGCGGGTTTTTCAGTAAATTCTAAGTTTTTCAGTGCAACTCACTCATATACAATGTACTACACTGTGCATTTCGTCTAATGCGGGTTTTTCAGTAAATTCTAAGTTTTTCAGTGCAACTCACTCATATACAATGTACTACACTGTGCATTTAGTCTAATGCGGGTTTTTCGGTAAATTCTAAGTTTTTCAGTGCAACTCACTCATATACAATGTACTACACTGTGCATTTCGTCTAATGCGGGTTTTTCGGTAAATTCTAAGTTTTTCAGTGCAACTCACTCATATACAATGTACTACACTGTGCATTTCGTCTAATGCGGGTTTTTCGGTAAATTCTAAGTTTTTCAGTGCAACTCACTCATATACAATGTACTACACTGTGCATTTCGTCTAATGCGGGTTTTTCGGTAAATTCTAAGTTTTTCAGTGCAACTCACTCATTACAATGTACTACACTGTGCATTTCGTCTAATGCGGGTTTTTCAGTAAATTCTAAGTTTTTCAGTGCAACTCACTCATATACAATGTACTACACTGTGCATTTCGTCTAATGCGGGTTTTTCGGTAAATTCTAAGTTTTACAGTGCAACTCACTCATATACAATGTACTACACTGTGCATTTCGTCTAATGCGGGTTTTTCAGTAAATTCTAAGTTTTTCAGTGCAACTCTCTCATATACAATGTACTAC
This sequence comes from Mus caroli, assembly GCF_978045245.1. Classification (NCBI taxonomy): domain Eukaryota; kingdom Metazoa; phylum Chordata; class Mammalia; order Rodentia; family Muridae; genus Mus; species Mus caroli. Next base: position 92,935 of record NW_028227354.1, read on the forward strand.
ACTGTGCATTTCGTCTAATGCGGGTTTTTCAGTAAATTCTAAGTTTTTCAGTGCAACTCACTCATATACTATGTACTACACTGTGCATTTCGTCTAATGCGGGTTTTTCAGTAAATTCTAAGTTTTTCAGTGCAACTCACTCATATACTATGTACTACACTGTGCATTTCGTCTAATGCGGGTTTTTCAGTAAATTCTAAGTTTTTCAGTGCAACTCACTCATATACAATGTACTACACTGTGCATTTCGTCTAATGCGGGTTTTTCAGTAAATTCTAAGTTTTTCAGTGCAACTCACTCATATACAATGTACTACACTGTGCATTTCGTCTAATGCGGGTTTTTTCAGTAAATTCTAAGTTTTTCAGTGCAACTCACTCATGTACAATGTACTACACTGTGCATTTCGTCTAATGCGGGTTTTTCAGTAAATTCTAAGTTTTTCAGTGCAACTCACTCATGTACAATGTACTACACTGTGCATTTCCTCTAATGCGGGTTTTTCAGTAAATTCTAAGTTTTTCAGTGCAACTCACTCATATACAATGTACTACACTGTGCATTTCGTCTAATGTGGGTTTTTCAGTAAATTCTAAGTTTTTCAGTGCAACTCACTCATGTACAATGTACTACACTGTGCATTTCGTCTAATGCGGGTTTTTCAGTAAATTCTAAGTTTTTCAGTGCAACTCACTCATATACAATGTACTACACTGTGCATTTCGTCTAATGCGGGTTTTTCAGTAAATTCTAAGTTTTTCAGTGCAACTCACTCATATACAATGTACTACACTGTGCATTTCGTCTAATGCGGGTTTTTCAGTAAATTCTAAGTTTTTCAGTGCAACTCACTCATATACAATGTACTACACTGTGCATTTTGTCTAATGCGGGTTTTTCAGTAAATTCTAAGTTTTTCAGTGCAACTCACTCATATACAATGTACTACACTGTGCATTTCGTCTAATGCGGGTTTTTCAGTAAATTCTAAGTTTTTCAGTGCAACTCACTCATATACAATGTACTACACTGTGCATTTAGTCTAATGCGGGTTTTTCGGTAAATTCTAAGTTTTTCAGTGCAACTCACTCATATACAATGTACTACACTGTGCATTTCGTCTAATGCGGGTTTTTCGGTAAATTCTAAGTTTTTCAGTGCAACTCACTCATATACAATGTACTACACTGTGCATTTCGTCTAATGCGGGTTTTTCGGTAAATTCTAAGTTTTTCAGTGCAACTCACTCATATACAATGTACTACACTGTGCATTTCGTCTAATGCGGGTTTTTCAGTAAATTCTAAGTTTTTCAGTGCAACTCACTCATTACAATGTACTACACTGTGCATTTCGTCTAATGCGGGTTTTTCAGTAAATTCTAAGTTTTACAGTGCAACTCACTCATATACAATGTACTACACTGTGCATTTCGTCTAATGCGGGTTTTTCGGTAAATTCTAAGTTTTTAAGTGCAACTCACTCATATACAATGTACTACACTGTGCATTTCGTCTAATGCGGGTTTTTCAGTAAATTCTAAGTTTTTCAGTGCAACTCACTCATATACAGTGTACTACACTGTGCATTTCGTCTAATGCGGGTTTTTCAGTAAATTCTAAGTTTTTCAGTGCAACTCACTCATATACAATGTACTACACTGTGCATTTCGTCTAATGCGGGTTTTTCAGTAAATTCTAAGTTTTTCAGTGCAACTCACTCATATACAATGTACTACACTGTGCATTTCGTCTAATGCGGGTTTTTCAGTAAATTCTAAGTTTTTCAGTGCAACTCTCTCATATACAATGTACTACACTGTGCATTTCGTCTAATGCGGGTTTTTCGGTAAATTCTAATTTTTTCAGTGCAACTCACTCATATAGAATGTACTACACTGTGCATTTCGTCTAATGCGGGTTTTTCAGTAAATTCTAAGTTTTTCAGTGCAACTCACTCATATACAATGTACTACACTGTGCATTTCGTCTATGCGGGTTTTTCAGTAAATTCTAAGTTTTTCAGTGCAACTCACTCATGTACAATGTACTACACTGTGCATTTCGTCTAATGCGGGTTTTTCAGTAAATTCTAAGTTTTTCAGTGCAACTCACTCATATACAATGTACTACACTGTGCATTTCGTCTAATGCGGGTTTTTCAGTAAATTCTAGGTTTTTCAGTGCAACTCACTCATGTACAAAGTACTACACTGTGCATTTCGTCTAATGCGGGTTTTTCAGTAAATTCTAAGTTTTTCAGTGCAACTCACTCATATACAATGTACTACACTGTGCATTTCGTCTAATGCGGGTTTTTCAGTAAATTCTAAGTTTTTCAGTGCAACTCTCTCATATAAAATGTACTACACTGTGCATTTCGTCTAATGCGGGTTTTTCAGTAAATTCTAAGTTTTTCAGTGCAACTCTCTCATATACAATGTACTACACTGTGCATTTCGTCTAATGCGGGTTTTTCAGTAAATTCTAAGTTTTTCAGTGCAACTCACTCATATACAATGTACTACACTGTGCATTTCGTCTAATGCGGGTTTTTCAGTAAATTCTAGGTTTATCAGTGCAACTCACTCTTGTACAATGTACTACACTGTGCATTTCGTCTAATGCGGGTTTTTCAGTAAATTCTAAGTTTTTCAGTGCAACTCACTCATATACTATGTACTACACTGTGCATTTCGTCTAATGCGGGTTTTTCAGTAAATTCTAAGTTTTTCAGTGCAACTCACTCATATACAATGTACTACACTGTGCATTTCGTCTAATGCGGGTTTTTCAGTAAATTCTAAGTTTTTCAGTGCAACTCACTCATATACAATGTACTACACTGTGCATTTCGTCTAATGCGGGTTTTTCAGTAAATTCTAAGTTTTTCAGTGCAACTCACTCATGTACAATGTACTACACTGTGCATTTCGTCTAATGCGGGTTTTTCAGTAAATTCTAAGTTTTTCAGTGCAACTCACTCATGTACAATGTACTACACTGTGCATTTCCTCTAATGCGGGTTTTTCAGTAAATTCTAAGTTTTTCAGTGCAACTCACTCATATACAATGTACTACACTGTGCATTTCGTCTAATGTGGGTTTTTCAGTAAATTCTAAGTTTTTCAGTGCAACTCACTCATGTACAATGTACTACACTGTGCATTTCGTCTAATGCGGGTTTTTCAGTAAATTCTAAGTTTTTCAGTGCAACTCACTCATATACAATGTACTACACTGTGCATTTCGTCTAATGCGGGTTTTTCAGTAAATTCTAAGTTTTTCAGTGCAACTCACTCATATACAATGTACTACACTGTGCATTTCGTCTAATGCGGGTTTTTCAGTAAATTCTAAGTTTTTCAGTGCAACTCACTCATATACAATGTACTACACTGTGCATTTCGTCTAATGCGGGTTTTTCAGTAAATTCTAAGTTTTTCAGTGCAACTCACTCATATACAATGTACTACACTGTGCATTTCGTCTAATGCGGGTTTTTCAGTAAATTCTAAGTTTTTCAGTGCAACTCACTCATATACAATGTACTACACTGTGCATTTAGTCTAATGCGGGTTTTTCGGTAAATTCTAAGTTTTTCAGTGCAACTCACTCATATACAATGTACTACACTGTGCATTTCGTCTAATGCGGGTTTTTCGGTAAATTCTAAGTTTTTCAGTGCAACTCACTCATATACAATGTACTACACTGTGCATTTCGTCTAATGCGGGTTTTTCGGTAAATTCTAAGTTTTTCAGTGCAACTCACTCATATACAATGTACTACACTGTGCATTTCGTCTAATGCGGGTTTTTTCAGTAAATTCTAAGTTTTTCAGTGCAACTCACTCATTACAATGTACTACACTGTGCATTTCGTCTAATGCGGGTTTTTCAGTAAATTCTAAGTTTTACAGTGCAACTCACTCATATACAATGTACTACACTGTGCATTTCGTCTAATGCGGGTATTTCGGTAAATTCTAAGTTTTTAAGTGCAACTCACTCATATACAATGTACTACACTGTGCATTTCGTCTAATGCGGGTTTTTCAGTAAATTCTAAGTTTTTCAGTGCAACTCACTCATATACAGTGTACTACACTGTGCATTTCGTCTAATGCGGGTTTTTCAGTAAATTCTAAGTTTTTCAGTGCAACTCACTCATATACAATGTACTACACTGTGCATTTCGTCTAATGCGGGTTTTTCAGTAAATTCTAAGTTTTTCAGTGCAACTCACTCATATACAATGTACTACACTGTGCATTTCGTCTAATGCGGGTTTTTCAGTAAATTCTAAGTTTTTCAGTGCAACTCTCTCATATACAATGTACTACACTGTGCATTTCGTCTAATGCGGGTTTTTCGGTAAATTCTAATTTTTTCAGTGCAACTCACTCATATAGAATGTACTACACTGTGCATTTCGTCTAATGCGGGTTTTTCAGTAAATTCTAAGTTTTTCAGTGCAACTCACTCATATACAAAGTACTACACTGTGCATTTCGTCTATGCGGGTTTTTCAGTAAATTCTAAGTTTTTCAGTGCAACTCACTCATGTACAATGTACTACACTGTGCATTTCGTCTAATGCGGGTTTTTCAGTAAATTCTAAGTTTTTCAGTGCAACTCACTCATATACAATGTACTACACTGTGCATTTCGTCTAATGCGGGTTTTTCAGTAAATTCTAGGTTTTTCAGTGCAACTCACTCATGTACAAAGTACTACACTGTGCATTTCGTCTAATGCGGGTTTTTCAGTAAATTCTAAGTTTTTCAGTGCAACTCACTCATATACAATGTACTACACTGTGCATTTCGTCTAATGCGGGTTTTTCAGTAAATTCTAAGTTTTTCAGTGCAACTCTCTCATATAAAATGTACTACACTGTGCATTTCGTCTAATGCGGGTTTTTCAGTAAATTCTAAGTTTTTCAGTGCAACTCTCTCATATACAATGTACTACACTGTGCATTTCGTCTAATGCGGGTTTTTCAGTAAATTCTAAGTTTTTCAGTGCAACTCACTCATATACAATGTACTACACTGTGCATTTCGTCTAATGCGGGTTTTTCAGTAAATTCTAGGTTTATCAGTGCAACTCACTCATGTACAATGTACTACACTGTGCATTTCGTCTAATGCGGGTTTTTCAGTAAATTCTAAGTTTTTCAGTGCAACTCACTCATATACAATGTACTACACTGTGTATTTCGTCTAATGCGGGTTTTTCAGTAAATTCTAAGTTTTTCAGTGCAACTCACTCATATACAATGTACTACACTGTGTATTTCGTCTAATGCGGGTTTTTCAGTAAATTCTAAGTTTTTCAGTGCAACTCTCTCATATACAATGTACTATACTGTGCATTTCATCTAATGCGGGTTTTTCAGTAAATTCTATGTTTTTCAGTGCAACTCTCTCATATACAATGTACTACACTGTGCATTTCGTCTAATGCGGGTTTTTCAGTAAATTCTAAGTTTTTCAGTGCAACTCACTCATATACTATGTACTACACTGTGCATTTCGTCTAATGCGGGTTTTTCAGTAAATTCTAAGTTTTTCAGTGCAACTCACTCATATACTATGTACTACACTGTGCATTTCGTCTAATGCGGGTTTTTCAGTAAATTCTAAGTTTTTCAGTGCAACTCACTCATATACAATGTACTACACTGTGCATTTCGTCTAATGCGGGTTTTTCAGTAAATTCTAAGTTTTTCAGTGCAACTCACTCATATACAATGTACTACACTGTGCATTTAGTCTAATGCGGGTTTTTCGGTAAATTCTAAGTTTTTCAGTGCAACTCACTCATATACAATGTACTACACTGTGCATTTCGTCTAATGCGGGTTTTTCGGTAAATTCTAAGTTTTTCAGTGCAACTCACTCATATACAATGTACTACACTGTGCATTTCGTCTAATGCGGGTTTTTCGGTAAATTCTAAGTTTTTCAGTGCAACTCACTCATATACAATGTACTACACTGTGCATTTCGTCTAATGCGGGTTTTTCAGTAAATTCTAAGTTTTTCAGTGCAACTCACTCATTACAATGTACTACACTGTGCATTTCGTCTAATGCGGGTTTTTCAGTAAATTCTAAGTTTTACAGTGCAACTCACTCATATACAATGTACTACACTGTGCATTTCGTCTAATGCGGGTATTTCGGTAAATTCTAAGTTTTTAAGTGCAACTCACTCATATACAATGTACTACACTGTGCATTTCGTCTAATGCGGGTTTTTCAGTAAATTCTAAGTTTTTCAGTGCAACTCACTCATATACAGTGTACTACACTGTGCATTTCGTCTAATGCGGGTTTTTCAGTAAATTCTAAGTTTTTCAGTGCAACTCACTCATATACAATGTACTACACTGTGCATTTCGTCTAATGCGGGTTTTTCAGTAAATTCTAAGTTTTTCAGTGCAACTCACTCATATACAATGTACTACACTGTGCATTTCGTCTAATGCGGGTTTTTCAGTAAATTCTAAGTTTTTCAGTGCAACTCTCTCATATACAATGTACTACACTGTGCATTTCGTCTAATGCGGGTTTTTCGGTAAATTCTAATTTTTTCAGTGCAACTCACTCATATAGAATGTACTACACTGTGCATTTCGTCTAATGCGGGTTTTTCAGTAAATTCTAAGTTTTTCAGTGCAACTCACTCATATACAAAGTACTACACTGTGCATTTCGTCTATGCGGGTTTTTCAGTAAATTCTAAGTTTTTCAGTGCAACTCACTCATGTACAATGTACTACACTGTGCATTTCGTCTAATGCGGGTTTTTCAGTAAATTCTAAGTTTTTCAGTGCAACTCACTCATATACAATGTACTACACTGTGCATTTCGTCTAATGCGGGTTTTTCAGTAAATTCTAGGTTTTTCAGTGCAACTCACTCATGTACAAAGTACTACACTGTGCATTTCGTCTAATGCGGGTTTTTCAGTAAATTCTAAGTTTTTCAGTGCAACTCACTCATATACAATGTACTACACTGTGCATTTCGTCTAATGCGGGTTTTTCAGTAAATTCTAAGTTTTTCAGTGCAACTCTCTCATATAAAATGTACTACACTGTGCATTTCGTCTAATGCGGGTTTTTCAGTAAATTCTAAGTTTTTCAGTGCAACTCTCTCATATACAATGTACTACACTGTGCATTTCGTCTAATGCGGGTTTTTCAGTAAATTCTAAGTTTTTCAGTGCAACTCACTCATATACAATGTACTACACTGTGCATTTCGTCTAATGCGGGTTTTTCAGTAAATTCTAGGTTTATCAGTGCAACTCACTCATGTACAATGTACTACACTGTGCATTTCGTCTAATGCGGGTTTTTCAGTAAATTCTAAGTTTTTCAGTGCAACTCACTCATATACAATGTACTACACTGTGTATTTCGTCTAATGCGGGTTTTTCAGTAAATTCTAAGTTTTTCAGTGCAACTCACTCATATACAATGTACTACACTGTGTATTTCGTCTAATGCGGGTTTTTCAGTAAATTCTAAGTTTTTCAGTGCAACTCTCTCATATACAATGTACTATACTGTGCATTTCATCTAATGCGGGTTTTTCAGTAAATTCTATGTTTTTCAGTGCAACTCTCTCATATACAATGTACTACACTGTGCATTTCGTCTAATGCGGGTTTTTCAGTAAATTCTAAGTTTTTCAGTGCAACTCACTCATATACTATGTACTACACTGTGCATTTCGTCTAATGCGGGTTTTTCAGTAAATTCTAAGTTTTTCAGTGCAACTCACTCATATACTATGTACTACACTGTGCATTTCGTCTAATGCGGGTTTTTCAGTAAATTCTAAGTTTTTCAGTGCAACTCACTCATATACAATGTACTACACTGTGCATTTCGTCTAATGCGGGTTTTTCAGTAAATTCTAAGTTTTTCAGTGCAACTCACTCATATACAATGTACTACACTGTGCATTTCGTCTAATGCGGGTTTTTCAGTAAATTCTAAGTTTTTCAGTGCAACTCACTCATGTACAATGTACTACACTGTGCATTTCGTCTAATGCGGGTTTTTCAGTAAATTCTAAGTTTTTCAGTGCAACTCACTCATGTACAATGTACTACACTGTGCATTTCGTCTAATGCGGGTTTTTCAGTAAATTCTAAGTTTTTCAGTGCAACTCACTCATATACAATGTACTACACTGTGCATTTCGTCTAATGCGGGTTTTTCGGTAAATTCTAAGTTTTTCAGTGCAACTCACTCATATACAATGTACTACACTGTGCATTTCGTCTAATGCGGGTTTTTCGGTAAATTCTAAGTTTTTCAGTGCAACTCACTCATATACAATGTACTACACTGTGCATTTCGTCTAATGCGGGTTTTTCAGTAAATTCTAAGTTTTTCAGTGCAACTCACTCATATACAATGTACTACACTGTGCATTTCGTCTAATGCGGGTTTTTCGGTAAATTCTAAGTTTTACAGTGCAACTCACTCATATACAATGTACTACACTGTGCATTTCGTCTAATGCGGGTTTTTCAGTAAATTCTAAGTTTTTCAGTGCAACTCTCTCATATACAATGTACTACACTGTGCATTTCGTCTAATGCGGGTTTTTCAGTAAATTCTAAGTTTTTCAGTGCAACTCACTCATATACTATGTACTACACTGTGCATTTCGTCTAATGCGGGTTTTTTCAGTAAATTCTAAGTTTTTCAGTGCAACTCACTCATATACTATGTACTACACTGTGCATTTCGTCTAATGCGGGTTTTTCAGTAAATTCTAAGTTTTTCAGTGCAACTCACTCATATACAATGTACTACACTGTGCATTTCGTCTAATGCGGGTTTTTCAGTAAATTCTAAGTTTTTCAGTGCAACTCACTCATATACAATGTACTACACTGTGCATTTCGTCTAATGCGGGTTTTTCAGTAAATTCTAAGTTTTTCAGTGCAACTCACTCATGTACAATGTACTACACTGTGCATTTCGTCTAATGCGGGTTTTTCAGTAAATTCTAAGTTTTTCAGTGCAACTCACTCATGTACAATGTACTACACTGTGCATTTCCTCTAATGCGGGTTTTTCAGTAAATTCTAAGTTTTTCAGTGCAACTCACTCATATACAATGTACTACACTGTGCATTTCGTCTAATGTGGGTTTTTCAGTAAATTCTAAGTTTTTCAGTGCAACTCACTCATGTACAATGTACTACACTGTGCATTTCGTCTAATGCGGGTTTTTCAGTAAATTCTAAGTTTTTCAGTGCAACTCACTCATATACAATGTACTACACTGTGCATTTCGTCTAATGCGGGTTTTTCAGTAAATTCTAAGTTTTTCAGTGCAACTCACTCATATACAATGTACTACACTGTGCATTTCGTCTAATGCGGGTTTTTCAGTAAATTCTAAGTTTTTCAGTGCAACTCACTCATATACAATGTACTACACTGTGCATTTCGTCTAATGCGGGTTTTTCAGTAAATTCTAAGTTTTTCAGTGCAACTCACTCATATACAATGTACTACACTGTGCATTTCGTCTAATGCGGGTTTTTCAGTAAATTCTAAGTTTTTCAGTGCAACTCACTCATATACAATGTACTACACTGTGCATTTAGTCTAATGCGTGTTTTTCGGTAAATTCTAAGTTTTTCAGTGCAACTCACTCATATACAATGTACTACACTGTGCATTTCGTCTAATGCGGGTTTTTCGGTAAATTCTAAGTTTTTCAGTGCAACTCACTCATATACAATGTACTACACTGTGCATTTCGTCTAATGCGGGTTTTTCGGTAAATTCTAAGTTTTTCAGTGCAACTCACTCATATACAATGTACTACACTGTGCATTTCGTCTAATGCGGGTTTTTCAGTAAATTCTAAGTTTTTCAGTGCAACTCACTCATTACAATGTACTACACTGTGCATTTCGTCTAATGCGGGTTTTTCAGTAAATTCTAAGTTTTACAGTGCAACTCACTCATATACAATGTACTACACTGTGCATTTCGTCTAATGCGGGTTTTTCGGTAAATTCTAAATTTTTAAGTGCAACTCACTCATATACAATGTACTACACTGTGCATTTCGTCTAATGCGGGTTTTTCAGTAAATTCTAAGTTTTTCAGTGCAACTCACTCATATACAGTGTACTACACTGTGCATTTCGTCTAATGCGGGTTTTTCAGTAAATTCTAAGTTTTTCAGTGCAACTCACTCATATACAATGTACTACACTGTGCATTTCGTCTAATGCGGGTTTTTCAGTAAATTCTAAGTTTTTCAGTGCAACTCACTCATATACAATGTACTACACTGTGCATTTGGTCTAATGCGGGTTTTTCAGTAAATTCTAAGTTTTTCAGTGCAACTCTCTCATATACAATGTACTACACTGTGCATTTCGTCTAATGCGGGTTTTTCGGTAAATTCTAATTTTTTCAGTGCAACTCACTCATATAGAATGTACTACACTGTGCATTTCGTCTAATGCGGGTTTTTCAGTAAATTCTAAGTTTTTCAGTGCAACTCACTCATATACAATGTACTACACTGTGCATTTCGTCTATGCGGGTTTTTCAGTAAATTCTAAGTTTTTCAGTGCAACTCACTCATGTACAATGTACTACACTGTGCATTTCGTCTAATGCGGGTTTTTCAGTAAATTCTAAGTTTTTCAGTGCAACTCACTCATATACAATGTACTACACTGTGCATTTCGTCTAATGCGGGTTTTTCAGTAAATTCTAGGTTTTTCAGTGCAACTCACTCATGTACAAAGTACTACACTGTGCATTTCGTCTAATGCGGGTTTTTCAGTAAATTCTAAGTTTTTCAGTGCAACTCACTCATATACAATGTACTACACTGTGCATTTCGTCTAATGCGGGTTTTTCAGTAAATTCTAAGTTTTTCAGTGCAACTCTCTCATATAAAATGTACTACACTGTGCATTTCGTCTAATGCGGGTTTTTCAGTAAATTCTAAGTTTTTCAGTGCAACTCTCTCATATACAATGTACTACACTGTGCATTTCGTCTAATGCGGGTTTTTCAGTAAATTCTAAGTTTTTCAGTGCAACTCACTCATATACAATGTACTACACTGTGCATTTCGTCTAATGCGGGTTTTTCAGTAAATTCTAGGTTTATCAGTGCAACTCACTCATGTACAATGTACTACACTGTGCATTTCGTCTAATGCGGGTTTTTCAGTAAATTCTAAGTTTTTCAGTGCAACTCACTCATATACAATGTACTACACTGTGCATTTCGTCTAATGCGGGTTTTTCAGTAAATTCTAAGTTTTTCAGTGCAACTCACTCATATACAATGTACTACACTGTGTATTTCGTCTAATGCGGGTTTTTCAGTAAATTCTAAGTTTTTCAGTGCAACTCTCTCATATACAATGTACTACACTGTGCATTTCGTCTAATGCGGGTTTTTCAGTAAATTCTATGTTTTTCAGTGCAACTCTCTCATATACAATGTACTACACTGTGCATTTCGTCTAATGCGGGTTTTTCAGTAAATTCTAAGTTTTTCAGTGCAACTCACTCATATACTATGTACTACACTGTGCATTTCGTCTAATGCGGGTTTTTCAGTAAATTCTAAGTTTTTCAGTGCAACTCACTCATATACTATGTACTACACTGTGCATTTCGTCTAATGCGGGTTTTTCAGTAAATTCTAAGTTTTTCAGTGCAACTCACTCATATACAATGTACTACACTGTGCATTTCGTCTAATGCGGGTTTTTCAGTAAATTCTAAGTTTTTCAGTGCAACTCACTCATATACAATGTACTACACTGTGCATTTCGTCTAATGCGGGTTTTTCAGTAAATTCTAAGTTTTTCAGTGCAACTCACTCATGTACAATGTACTACACTGTGCATTTCGTCTAATGCGGGTTTTTCAGTAAATTCTAAGTTTTTCAGTGCAACTCACTCATGTACAATGTACTACACTGTGCATTTCGTCTAATGCGGGTTTTTCAGTAAATTCTAAGTTTTTCAGTGCAACTCACTCATATACAATGTACTACACTGTGCATTTCGTCTAATGTGGGTTTTTCAGTAAATTCTAAGTTTTTCAGTGCAACTCACTCATGTACAATGTACTACACTGTGCATTTCGTCTAATGCGGGTTTTTCAGTAAATTCTAAGTTTTTCAGTGCAACTCACTCATATACAATGTACTACACTGTGCATTTCGTCTAATGCGGGTTTTTCAGTAAATTCTAAGTTTTTCAGTGCAATTCACTCATATACAATGTACTACACTGTGCATTTCGTCTAATGCGGGTTTTTCAGTAAATTGTAAGTTTTTCAGTGCAACTCACTCATATACAATGTACTACACTCTGCATTTCGTCTAATGCGGGTTTTTCAGTAAATTCTAAGTTTTTCAGTGCAACTCACTCATATACAATGTACTACACTGTGCATTTCGTCTAATGCGGGTTTTTCAGTAAATTCTAAGTTTTTCAGTGCAACTCACTCATAGACAATGTACTACACTGTGCATTTAGTCTAATGCGGGTTTTTCGGTAAATTCTAAGTTTTTCAGTGCAACTCACTCATATACAATGTACTACACTGTGCATTTCGTCTAATGCGGGTTTTTCGGTAAATTCTAAGTTTTTCAGTGCAACTCACTCATATACAATGTACTACACTGTGCATTTCGTCTAATGCGGGTTTTTCGGTAAATTCTAAGTTTTTCAGTGCAACTCACTCATATACAATGTACTACACTGTGCATTTCGTCTAATGCGGGTTTTTCAGTAAATTCTAAGTTTTTCAGTGCAACTCACTCATATACAATGTACTACACTGTGCATTTAGTCTAATGCGGGTTTTTCGGTAAATTCTAAGTTTTTCAGTGCAACTCACTCATATACAATGTACTACACTGTGCATTTCGTCTAATGCGGGTTTTTCGGTAAATTCTAAGTTTTTCAGTGCAACTCACTCATATACAATGTACTACACTGTGCATTTCGTCTAATGCGGGTTTTTCGGTAAATTCTAAGTTTTTCAGTGCAACTCACTCATATACAATGTACTACACTGTGCATTTCGTCTAATGCGGGTTTTTCAGTAAATTCTAAGTTTTTCAGTGCAACTCACTGATTACAATGTACTACACTGTGCATTTCGTCTAATGCGGGTTTTTCAGTAAATTCTAAATTTTACAGTGCAACTCACTCATATACAATGTACTACACTGTGCATTTCGTCTAATGCGGGTTTTTCGGTAAATTCTAAGTTTTTAAGTGCAACTCACTCATATACAATGTACTACACTGTGCATTTCGTCTAATGCGGGTTTTTCAGTAAATTCTAAGTTTTTCAGTGCAACTCACTCATATACAGTGTACTACACTGTGCATTTCGTCTAATGCGGGTTTTTCAGTAAATTCTAAGTTTTTCAGTGCAACTCACTCATATACAATGTACTACACTGTGCATTTCGTCTAATGCGGGTTTTTCAGTAAATTCTAAGTTTTTCAGTGCAACTAACTCATATACAATGTACTACACTGTGCATTTCGTCTAATGCGGGTTTTTCAGTAAATTCTAAGTTTTTCAGTGCAACTCTCTCATATACAATGTACTACACTGTGCATTTCGTCTAATGCGGGTTTTTCGGTAAATTCTAATTTTTTCAGTGCAACTCACTCATATAGAATGTACTACACTGTGCATTTCGTCTAATGCGGGTTTTTCAGTAAATTCTAAGTTTTTCAGTGCAACTCACTCATATACAATGTACTACACTGTGCATTTCGTCTATGCGGGTTTTTCAGTAAATTCTAAGTTTTTCAGTGCAACTCACTCATGTACAATGTACTACACTGTGCATTTCGTCTAATGCGGGTTTTTCAGTAAATTCTAAGTTTTTCAGTGCAACTCACTCATATACAATGTACTACACTGTGCATTTCGTCTAATGCGGGTTTTTCAGTAAATTCTAGGTTTTTCAGTGCAACTCACTCATGTACAAAGTACTACACTGTGCATTTCGTCTAATGCGGGTTTTTCAGTAAATTCTAAGTTTTTCAGTGCAACTCACTCATATACAATGTACTACACTGTGCATTTCGTCTAATGCGGGTTTTTCAGTAAATTCTAAGTTTTTCAGTGCAACTCTCTCATATAAAATGTACTACACTGTGCATTTCGTCTAATGCGGGTTTTTCAGTAAATTCTAAGTTTTTCAGTGCAACTCTCTCATATACAATGTACTACACTGTGCATTTCGTCTAATGCGGGTTTTTCAGTAAATTCTAAGTTTTTCAGTGCAACTCACTCATATACAATGTACTACACTGTGCATTTCGTCTAATGCGGGTTTTTCAGTAAATTCTAGGTTTATCAGTGCAACTCACTCATGTACAATGTACTACACTGTGCATTTCGTCTAATGCGGGTTTTTCAGTAAATTCTAAGTTTTTCAGTGCAACTCACTCATATACAATGTACTACACTGTGCATTTCGTCTAATGCGGGTTTTTCAGTAAATTCTAAGTTTTTCAGTGCAACTCACTCATATACAATGTACTACACTGTGTATTTCGTCTAATGCGGGTTTTTCAGTAAATTCTAAGTTTTTCAGTGCAACTCTCTCATATACAATGTACTACACTGTGCATTTCGTCTAATGCGGGTTTTTCAGTAAATTCTATGTTTTTCAGTGCAACTCTCTCATATACAATGTACTACACTGTGCATTTCGTCTAATGCGGGTTTTTCAGTAAATTCTAAGTTTTTCAGTGCAACTCACTCATATACTATGTACTACACTGTGCATTTCGTCTAATGCGGGTTTTTCAGTAAATTCTAAGTTTTTCAGTGCAACTCACTCATATACTATGTACTACACTGTGCATTTCGTCTAATGCGGGTTTTTCAGTAAATTCTAAGTTTTTCAGTGCAACTCACTCATATACAATGTACTACACTGTGCATTTCGTCTAATGCGGGTTTTTCAGTAAATTCTAAGTTTTTCAGTGCAACTCACTCATATACAATGTACTACACTGTGCATTTCGTCTAATGCGGGTTTTTCAGTAAATTCTAAGTTTTTCAGTGCAACTCACTCATGTACAATGTACTACACTGTGCATTTCGTCTAATGCGGGTTTTTCAGTAAATTCTAAGTTTTTCAGTGCAACTCACTCATGTACAATGTACTACACTGTGCATTTCGTCTAATGCGGGTTTTTCAGTAAATTCTAAGTTTTTCAGTGCAACTCACTCATATACAATGTACTACACTGTGCATTTCGTCTAATGTGGGTTTTTCAGTAAATTCTAAGTTTTTCAGTGCAACTCACTCATGTACAATGTACTACACTGTGCATTTCGTCTAATGCGGGTTTTTCAGTAAATTCTAAGTTTTTCAGTGCAACTCACTCATATACAATGTACTACACTGTGCATTTCGTCTAATGCGGGTTTTTCAGTAAATTCTAAGTTTTTCAGTGCAATTCACTCATATACAATGTACTACACTGTGCATTTCGTCTAATGCGGGTTTTTCAGTAAATTGTAAGTTTTTCAGTGCAACTCACTCATATACAATGTACTACACTCTGCATTTCGTCTAATGCGGGTTTTTCAGTAAATTCTAAGTTTTTCAGTGCAACTCACTCATATACAATGTACTACACTGTGCATTTCGTCTAATGCGGGTTTTTCAGTAAATTCTAAGTTTTTCAGTGCAACTCACTCATAGACAATGTACTACACTGTGCATTTAGTCTAATGCGGGTTTTTCGGTAAATTCTAAGTTTTTCAGTGCAACTCACTCATATACAATGTACTACACTGTGCATTTCGTCTAATGCGGGTTTTTCGGTAAATTCTAAGTTTTTCAGTGCAACTCACTCATATACAATGTACTACACTGTGCATTTCGTCTAATGCGGGTTTTTCGGTAAATTCTAAGTTTTTCAGTGCAACTCACTCATATACAATGTACTACACTGTGCATTTCGTCTAATGCGGGTTTTTCAGTAAATTCTAAGTTTTTCAGTGCAACTCACTCATATACAATGTACTACACTGTGCATTTCGTCTAATGCGGGTTTTTCAGTAAATTCTAAGTTTTACAGTGCAACTCACTCATATACAATGTACTACACTGTGCATTTCGTCTAATGCGGGTTTTTCAGTAAATTCTAAGTTTTTCAATGCAACTCACTCATATACAATGTACTACACTGTGCATTTAGTCTAATGCGGGTTTTTCGGTAAATTCTAAGTTTTTAAGTGCAACTCACTCATATACAATGTACTACACTGTGCATTTCGTCTAATGCGGGATTTTCAGTAAATTCTAAGTTTTTCAGTGCAACTCACTCATATACAATGTACTACACTGTGCATTTCGTCTAATGCGGGTTTTTCAGTAAATTCTAAGTTTTTCAGTGCAACTCACTCATATACAATGTACTACACTGTGCATTTCGTCTAATGCGGGTTTTTCAGTAAATTCTAAGTTTTTCAGTGCAACTCACTCATATACAATGTACTACACTGTGCATTTAGTCTAATGCGGGTTTTTCGGTAAATTCTAAGTTTTTCAGTGCAACTCACTCATATACAATGTACTACACTGTGCATTTCGTCTAATGCGGGTTTTTCGGTAAATTCTAAGTTTTTCAGTGCAACTCACTCATATACAATGTACTACACTGTGCATTTCGTCTAATGCGGGTTTTTCAGTAAATTCTAAGTTTTTCAGTGCAACTCACTCATATACAATGTACTACACTGTGCATTTCGTCTAATGCGGGTTTTTCAGTAAATTCTAAGTTTTACAGTGCAACTCACTCATATACTATGTACTACACTGTGCATTTCGTCTAATGCGGGTTTCGGTAAATTCTAAGTTTTTCAGTGCAACTCACTCATATACAATGTACTACACTGTGCATTTCGTCTAATGCGGGTTTTTCAGTAAATTCTAAGTTTTTCAGTGCAACTCACTCATATACAATGTACTACACTGTGCATTTCGTCTAATGCGGGTTTTTCAGTAAATTCTAAGTTTTTCAGTGCAACTCACTCATGTACAATGTACTACACTGTGCATTTCGTCTAATGCGGTTTTTTTAGTAAATTCTAAGTTTTTCAGTGCAACTCACTCATGTACAATGTACTACACTGTGCATTTCGTCTAATGCGGGTTTTTCAGTAAATTCTAAGTTTTTCAGTGCAACTCTCTCATATACAATGTACTACACTGTGCATTTCGTCTAATGTGGGTTTTTCAGTAAATTCTAAGTTTTTCAGTGCAACTCACTCATGTACAATGTACTACACTGTGCATTTCGTCTAATGCGGGTTTTTCAGTAAATTCTAAGTTTTTCAGTGCAACTCACTGATGTACAATGTACTACACTGTGCATTTCGTCTAATGCGGGTTTTTCAGTAAATTCTAAGTTTTTCAGTGCAACTCACTCATATACAATGTACTACACTGTGCATTTCGTCTAATGCGGGTTTTTCAGTAAATTCTAAGTTTTTCAGTGCAACTCACTCATATACAATGTACTACACTGTGCATTTCGTCTAATGCGGGTTTTTCAGTAAATTCTAAGTTTTTCAGTGCAACTCACTCATATACAATGTACTACACTGTGCATTTCGTCTAATGCGGGTTTTTCGGTAAATTCTAAGTTTTTCAGTGCAACTCACTCATATACAATGTACTACACTGTGCATTTCATCTAATGCGGGGTTTTCGGTAAATTCTAAGTTTTTCACTGCAACTCACTCATATACAATGTACTTCACTGTGCATTTCGTCTAATGCGGGTTTTTCAGTAAATTCTACGTTTTTCAGTGCAACTCACTCATATACAATGTACTACACTGTGCATTTCGTCTAATGCGGGTTTTTCGGTAAATTCTAAGTTTTTCAGTGCAACTCACTCATATACAATGTACTACACTGTGCATTTAGTCTAATGCGGGTTTTTCGGTAAATTCTAAGTTTTTCAGTGCAACTCACTCATATACAATGTACTACACTGTGCATTTCGTCTAATGCGGGTTTTTCAGTAAATTCTAAGTTTTTCAGTGCAACTCACTCATATACAATGTACTACACTGTGCATTTCGTCTAATGCGGGTTTTTCAGTAAATTCTAAGTTTTTCAGTGCAACTCACTCATGTACAATGTACTACACTGTGCATTTCGTCTAATGCGGTTTTTTTAGTAAATTTTAATTTTTCAGTGCAACTCACTCATGTACAATGTACTACACTGTGCATTTCGTCTAATGCGGGTTTTTCAGTAAATTCTAAGTTTTTCAGTGCAACTCTCTCATATACAATGTACTACACTGTGCATTTCGTCTAATGTGGGTTTTTCAGTAAATTCTAAGTTTTTCAGTGCAACTCACTCATGTACAATGTACTACACTGTGCATTTCGTCTAATGCGGGTTTTTCAGTAAATTCTAAGTTTTTCAGTGCAACTCACTCATATACAATGTACTACACTGTGCATTTCATCTAATGCGGGGTTTTCGGTAAATTCTAAGTTTTTCAGTGCAACTCACTCATATACAATGTACTACACTGTGCATTTCGTCTAATGCGGGTTTTTCGGTAAATTCTAAGTTTTTCAGTGCAACTCACTCATATACAATGTACTACACTGTGCATTTCGTCTAATGCGGGTTTTTCGGTAAATTCTAAGTTTTTCAGTGCAACTCACTCATATACAATGTACTACACTGTGCATTTCGTCTAATGCGGGTTTTTCAGTAAATTCTAAGTTTTTCAGTGCAACTCACTCATATACAATGTACTACACTGTGCATTTCGTCTAATGCGGGTTTTTCGGTAAATTCTAAGTTTTTCAGTGCAATTCACTCATATACAATGTACTACACTGTGCATTTCATCTAATGCGTGTTTTTCGGTAAATTCTAAGTTTTTCAGTGTAACTCACTCATATACAATGTACTACACTGTGCATTTCGTCTAATGCGGGTTTTTCAGTAAATTCTAAGTTTTTCAGTGCTACTCACTCATATACAATGTACTACA
The DNA here is from genome assembly GCF_978045245.1 of Mus caroli. Lineage (NCBI taxonomy): Eukaryota > Metazoa > Chordata > Mammalia > Rodentia > Muridae > Mus > Mus caroli. The sequence goes on from NW_028227354.1 coordinate 112,044, forward strand.
CTGTGCATTTCGTCTAATGCGGGTTTTTCAGTAAATTCTAAGTTTTTCAGTGCAACTCTCTCATATACAATGTACTACACTGTGCATTTCGTCTAATGCGGGTTTTTCAGTAAATTCTAAGTTTTTCAGTGCAACTCACTCATGTACAATGTACTACACTGTGCTTTTCGTCTAATGCGGGTTTTTCAGTAAATTCTAAGTTTTTCAGTGCAACTCACTCATGTACAATGTACTACACTGTGCATTTCGTCTAATGCGGGTTTTTCAGTAAATTCTAAGTTTTTCAGTGCAACTCACTCATATACAATGTACTACACTGTGCATTTCGTCTAATGCGGGTTTTTCGGTAAATTCTAAGTTTTTCAGTGCAACTCACTCATATACAATGTACTACACTGTGCATTTCGTCTAATGCGGGTTTTTCGGTAAATTCTAAGTTTTTCAGTGCAACTCACTCATATACAATGTACTACACTGTGCATTTCGTCTAATGCGGGTTTTTCAGTAAATTCTAAGTTTTTCAGTGCAACTCACTCATATACAATGTACTACACTGTGCATTTCGTCTAATGCGGGTTTTTCAGTAAATTCTAAGTTTTACAGTGCAACTCACTCATATAAAATGTACTACACTGTGCATTTCGTCTAATGCGGGTTTTTCAGTAAATTCTAAGTTTTTCAGTGCAACTCTCTCATATACAATGTACTACACTGTGCATTTCGTCTAATGCGGGTTTTTCAGTAAATTCTAAGTTTTTCAGTGCAACTCACTCATATACTATGTACCACACTGTGCATTTCGTCTAATGCGGGTTTTTCAGTAAATTCTAAGTTTTTCAGTGCAACTCACTCATATACTATGTACTACACTGTGCATTTCGTCTAATGCGGGTTTTTCAGTAAATTCTAAGTTTTTCAGTGCAACTCACTCATATACAATGTACTACACTGTGCATTTCGTCTAATGCGGGTTTTTCAGTAAATTCTAAGTTTTTCAGTGCAACTCACTCATATACAATGTACTACACTGTGCATTTCGTCTAATGCGGGTTTTTCAGTAAATTCTAAGTTTTTCAGTGCAACTCACTCATGTACAATGTACTACACTGTGCATTTCGTCTAATGCGGGTTTTTCAGTAAATTCTAAGTTTTTCAGTGCAACTCACTCATGTACAATGTACTACACTGTGCATTTCGTCTAATGCGGGTTTTTCAGTAAATTCTAAGTTTTTCAGTGCAACTCACTCATGTACAATGTACTACACTGTGCATTTCGTCTAATGCGGGTTTTTCAGTAAATTCTAAGTTTTTCAGTGCAACTCACTCATATACAATGTACTACACTGTGCATTTCGTCTAATGCGGGTTTTTCAGTAAATTCTAAGTTTTTCAGTGCAACTCACTCATATACAATGTACTACACTGTGCATTTCGTCTAATGCGGGTTTTTCAGTAAATTCTAAGTTTTTCAGTGCAACTCACTCATGTACAATGTACTACACTGTGCATTTCGTCTAATGCGGGTTTTTCAGTAAATTCTAAGTTTTTCAGTGCAACTCACTCATATACTTTGTACTACACCGTGCATTTCGTCTAATGCGGGTTTTTCAGTAAATTCTAAGTTTTTCAGTGCAACTCACTCATATAGAATGTACTACACTGTGCATTTCGTCTAATGCGGGTTTTTCAGTAAATTCTAAGTTTTTCAGTGCAACTCACTCATATACAATGTACTACACTGTGCATTTCGTCTAATGCGGGTTTTTCAGTAAATTTTAAGTTTTTCAGTGCAACTCACTCATGTACAATGTACTACACTGTGCATTTCGTCTAATGCGGTTTTTTCAGTAAATTCTAAGTTTTTCAGTGCAACTCACTCATGTACAATGTACTACACTGTGCATTTCGTCTAATGCGGGTTTTTCAGTAAATTCTAAGTTTTTCAGTGCAACTCATTCATATACAATGTACTACACTGTGCATTTCGTCTAATGTGGGTTTTTCAGTAAATTCTAAGTTTTTCAGTGCAACTCACTCATGTACAATGTACTACACTGTGCATTTCGTCTAATGCGGGTTTTTCAGTAAATTCTAAGTTTTTCAGTGCAACTCACTGATGTACAATGTACTACACTGTGCATTTCGTCTAATGCGGGTTTTTCAGTAAATTCTAAGTTTTTCAGTGCAACTCACTCATATACAATGTACTACACTGTGCATTTCGTCTAATGCGGGTTTTTCAGTAAATTCTAAGTTTTTCAGTGCAACTCACTCATATACAATGTACTACACTGTGCATTTCGACTAATGCGGGTTTTTCAGTAAATTCTAAGTTTTTCAGTGCAACTCACTCATATACAATGTACTACACTGTGCATTTCGTCTAATGCGGGTTTTTCGGTAAATTCTAAGTTTTTCAGTGCAACTCACTCATATACAATGTACTACACTGTGCATTTCGTCTAAGGCGGGGTTTTCGGTAAATTCTAAGTTTTTCACTGCAACTCACTCATATACAATGTACTTCACTGTGCATTTCGTCTAATGCGGGTTTTTCAGTAAATTCTACGTTTTTCAGTGCAACTCACTCATATACAATGTACTACACTGTGCATTTCGTCTAATGCGGGTTTTTCGGTAAATTCTAAGTTTTTCAGTGCAACTCACTCATATACAATGTACTACACTGTGCATTTAGTCTAATGCGGGTTTTTCGGTAAATTCTAAGTTTTTCAGTGCAACTCACTCATATACAATGTACTACACTGTGCATTTCGTCTAATGCGGGTTTTTCGGTAAATTCTAAGTTTTTCAGTGCAACTCACTCATATACAATGTACTACACTGTGCATTTCGTCTAATGCGGGTTTTTCGGTAAATTCTAAGTTTTTCAGTGCAACTCACTCATATACAATGTACTACACTGTGCATTTCGTCTAATGCGGGTTTTTCAGTAAATTCTAAGTTTTTCAGTGCAACTCACTCATATACAATGTACTACACTGTGCATTTCGTCTAATGCGGGTTTTTCGGTAAATTCTAAGTTTTTCAGTGCAATTCACTCATATACAATGTACTACACTGTGCATTTCATCTAATGCGTGTTTTTCGGTAAATTCTAAGTTTTTCAGTGTAACTCACTCATATACAATGTACTACACTGTGCATTTCGTCTAATGCGGGTTTTTCAGTAAATTCTAAGTTTTTCAGTGCTACTCACTCATATACAATGTACTACACTGTGCATTTCGTCTAATGCGGGTTTTTCAGTAAATTCTAAGTTTTTCAGTGCAACTCACTCATATACAATGTACTACACTGTGCATTTCGTCTAATGCGGGTTTTTCAGTAAATTCTAAGTTTTTCAGTGCAACTCTCTCATATACAATGTACTACACTGTGCATTTCGTCTAATGCGGGTTTTTCAGTAAATTCTAATTTTTTCAGTGCAACTCACTCATATAGAATGTACTACACTGTGCATTTCGTCTAATGCGGGTTTTTCAGTAAATTCTAAGTTTTTCAGTGCAACTCATTCATATACAATGTACTACACTGTGCATTTCGTCTAATGCGGGTTTTTCAGTAAATTCTAGGTTTTTCAGTGCAACTCACTCATGTACAATGTACTACACTGTGCATTTCGTCTAATGCGGGTTTTTCAGTAAATTCTAAGTTTTTCAGTGCAACTCACTCATATACAATGTACTACACTGTGCATTTCGTCTAATGCGGGTTTTTCAGTAAATTCTAAGTTTTTCAGTGCAACTCACTCATATACAATGTACTACACTGTGTATTTCGTCTAATGCGGGTTTTTCAGTAAATTCTAAGTTTTTCAGTGCAACTCTCTCATATACAATGTACTACACTGTGCATTTCGTCTAATGCGGGTTTTTCAGTAAATTCTATGTTTTTCAGTGCATCTCTCTCATATACAATGTACTACACTGTGCATTTCGTCTAATGCGGGTTTTTCAGTAAATTCTAAGTTTTTCAGTGCAACTAACTCATATACTATATACTACACTGTGCATTTCGTCTAATGCGGGTTTTTCAGTAAATTCTAAGTTTTTCAGTGCAACTCACTCATATACTATGTACTACACTGTGCATTTCGTCTAATGCGGGTTTTTCAGTAAATTCTAAGTTTTTCAGTGCAACTCACTCATATACAATGTACTACACTGTGCATTTCGTCTAATGCGGGTTTTTCAGTAAATTCTAAGTTTTTCAGTGCAACTCACTCATGTACAATGTACTACACTGTGCATTTCGTCTAATGCGGGTTTTTCAGTAAATTCTAAGTTTTTCAGTGCAACTCACTCATGTACAATGTACTACACTGTGCATTTCGTCTAATGCGGGTTTTTCAGTAAATTCTAAGTTTTTCAGTGCAACTCACTCATATACAATGTACTACACTGTGCATTTCGTCTAATGTGGGTTTTTCAGTAAATTCTAAGTTTTTCAGTGCAACTCACTCATGTACAATGTACTACACTGTGCATTTCGTCTAATGCGGGTTTTTCAGTAAATTCTATGTTTTTCAGTGCAACTCACTCATATACAATGTACTACACTGTGCATTTCGTCTAATGCGGGTTTTTCAGTAAATTCTAAGTTTTTCAGTGCAACTCACTCATATACAATGTACTACACTGTGCATTTCGTCTAATGTGGGTTTTTCAGTAAATTCTAAGTTTTTCAGTGCAACTCACTCATATACAATGTACTACACTCTGCATTTCGTCTAATGCGGGTTTTTCAGTAAATTCTAAGTTTTTCAGTGCAACTCACTCATATACAATGTACTACACTGTGCATTTCGTCTAATGTGGGTTTTTCAGTAAATTCTAAGTTTTTCAGTGCAACTCACTCATATACAATGTACTACACTGTGCATTTAGTCTAATGCGGGTTTTTCGGTAAATTCTAAGTTTTTCAGTGCAACTCACTCATATACAATGTACTACACTGTGCATTTCGTCTAATGCGGGTTTTTCGGTAAATTCTAAGTTTTTCAGTGCAACTCACTCATATACAATGTACTACACTGTGCATTTCGTCTAATGCGGGTTTTTCAGTAAATTCTAAGTTTTTCAGTGCAACTCACTCATATACAATGTACTACACTGTGCATTTCGTCTAATGCGGGTTTTTCAGTAAATTCTAAGTTTTTCAGTGCAACTCACTCATATACAATGTACTACACTGTGCATTTCGTCTAATGCGGGTTTTTCAGTAAATTCTAAGTTTTACAGTGCAACTCACTCATATACAATGTACTACACTGTGCATTTCGTCTAATGCGGGTTTTTCAATAAATTCTAAGTTTTTCAGTGCAACTCTCTCATATACAATGTACTACACTGTGCATTTCGTCTAATGCGGGTTTTTCAGTAAATTCTAAGTTTTTCAGTGCAACTCACTCATATACTATGTACTACACTGTGCATTTCGTCTAATGCGGGTTTTTCAGTAAATTCTAAGTTTTTCAGTGCAACTCACTCATATACTATGTACTACACTGTGCATTTCGTCTAATGCGGGTTTTTCAGTAAATTCTAAGTTTTTCAGTGCAACTCACTCATATACAATGTACTACACTGTGCATTTAGTCTAATGCGGGTTTTTCGGTAAATTCTAAGTTTTTCAGTGCAACTCACTCATATACAATGTACTACACTGTGCATTTCGTCTAATGCGGGTTTTTCGGTAAATTCTAAGTTTTTCAGTGCAACTCACTCATATACAATGTACTACACTGTGCATTTCGTCTAATGCGGGTTTTTCGGTAAATTCTAAGTTTTTCAGTGCAACTCACTCATATACAATGTACTACACTGTGCATTTCCTCTAATGCGGGTTTTTCAGTAAATTCTAAGTTTTTCAGTGCCACTCACTCATATACAATGTACTACACTGTGCATTTCGTCTAATGCGGGTTTTTCAGTAAATTCTAAGTTTTACAGTGCAACTCACTCATATACAATGTACTACACTGTGCATTTCGTCTAATGCGGGTTTTTCGGTAAATTCTAAGTTTTTAAGTGCAACTAACTCATATACAATGTACTACACTGTGCATTTCGTCTAATGCGGGTTTTTCAGTAAATTCTAAGTTTTTCAGTGCAACTCACTCATATACAGTGTACTACACTGTGCATTTCGTCTAATGCGGGTTTTTCAGTAAATTCTAAGTTTTTCAGTGCAACTCACTCATATACAATGTACTACACTGTGCATTTCGTCTAATGCGGGTTTTTCAGTAAATTCTAAGTTTTTCAGTGCAACTCACTCATATACAATGTACTACACTGTGCATTTCGTCTAATGCGGGTTTTTCAGTAAATTCTAAGTTTTTCAGTGCAACTCTCTCATATACAATGTACTACACTGTGCATTTCGTCTAATGCGGGTTTTTCAGTAAATTCTAATTTTTTCAGTGCAACTCACTCATATAGAATGTACTACACTGTGCATTTCGTCTAATGCGGGTTTTTCAGTAAATTCTAAGTTTTTCAGTGCAACTCACTCATATACAATGTACTACACTGTGCATTTCGTCTAATGCGGGTTTTTCAGTAAATTCTAAGTTTTTCAGTGCAACTCACTCATGTACAATGTACTACACTGTGCATTTCGTCTAATGCGGGTTTTTCAGTAAATTCTAAGTTTTTCAGTGCAACTCACTCATATACAATGTACTACACTGTGCATTTCGTCTAATGCGGGTTTTTCAGTAAATTCTAGGTTTTTCAGTGCAACTCACTCATGTACAAAGTACTACACTGTGCATTTCGTCTAATGCGGGTTTTTCAGTAAATTCTAAGTTTTTCAGTGCAACTCACTCATATACAATGTACTACACTGTGCATTTCGTCTAATGCGGGTTTTTCAGTAAATTCTAAGTTTTTCAGTGCAACTCTCTCATATAAAATGTACTACACTGTGCATTTCGTCTAATGCGGGTTTTTCAGTAAATTCTAGGTTTTTCAGTGCAACTCACTCATGTACAAAGTACTACACTGTGCATTTCGTCTAATGCGGGTTTTTCAGTAAATTCTAAGTTTTTCAGTGCAACTCACTCATATACAATGTACTACACTGTGCATTTCGTCTAATGCGGGTTTTTCAGTAAATTCTAAGTTTTTCAGTGCAACTCACTCATATACAATGTACTACACTGTGCATTTCGTCTAATGCGGGTTTTTCAGTAAATTCTAAGTTTTTCAGTGCAACTCACTCATATACAATGTACTACACTGTGCATTTCGTCTAATGCGGGTTTTTCAGTAAATTCTAAGTTTTTCAGTGCAACTCACTCATATACAATGTACTACACTGTGCATTTCGTCTAATGCGGGTTTTTCAGTAAATTCTAAGTTTTTCAGTGCAACTCTCTCATATACAATGTACTACACTGTGCATTTCGTCTAATGCGGGTTTTTCAGTAAATTCTAAGTTTTTCAGTGCAACTCACTCATATACTATGTACTACACTGTGCATTTCGTCTAATGCGGGTTTTTCAGTAAATTCTAAGTTTTTCAGTGCAACTCACTCATATACTATGTACTACACTGTGCATTTCGTCTAATGCGGGTTTTTCAGTAAATTCTAAGTTTTTCAGTGCAACTCACTCATATACAATGTACTACACTCTGCATTTCGTCTAATGCGGGTTTTTCAGTAAATTCTAAGTTTTTCAGTGCAACTCACTCATATACAATGTACTACATTGTGCATTTCGTCTAATGCGGGTTTTTCGGTAAATTCTAAGTTTTTCAGTGCAACTCACTCATATACAATGTACTACACTGTGCATTTAGTCTAATGCGGGTTTTTCGGTAAATTCTAAGTTTTTCAGTGCAACTCACTCATATACAATGTACTACACTGTGCATTTCGTCTAATGCGGGTTTTTCGGTAAATTCTAAGTTTTTCAGTGCAACTCACTCATATACAATGTACTACACTGTGCATTTCGTCTAATGCGGGTTTTTCGGTAAATTCTAAGTTTTTCAGTGCAACTCACTCATATACAATGTACTACACTGTGCATTTCGTCTAATGCGGGTTTTTCAGTAAATTCTAAGTTTTACAGTGCAACTCACTCATATACAATGTACTACACTGTGCATTTCGTCTAATGGGGGTTTTTCGGTAAATTCTAAGTTTTTAAGTGCAACTCACTCATATACAATATACTACACTGTGCATTTCGTCTAATGCGGGTTTTTCAGTAAATTCTAAGTTTTTCAGTGCAACTCACTCATATACAGTGTACTACACTGTGCATTTCGTCTAATGCGGGTTTTTCAGTAAATTCTAAGTTTTTCAGTGCAACTCACTCATATACACTGTACTACACTGTGCATTTCGTCTAATGCGGGTTTTTCAGTAAATTCTAAGTTTTTCAGTGCAACTCACTCATATACAATGTACTACACTGTGCATTTCGTCTAATGCGGGTTTTTCAGTAAATTCTAAGTTTTTCAGTGCAACTCTCTCATATACAATGTACTACACTGTGCATTTCGTCTAATGCGGGTTTTTCAGTAAATTCTAATTTTTTCAGTGCAACTCACTCATATAGAATGTACTACACTGTGCATTTCGTCTAATGCGGGTTTTTCAGTAAATTCTAATTTTTTCAGTGCAACTCACTCATATACAATGTACTACACTGTGCATTTCGTCTAATGCGGGTTTTTCAGTAAATTCTAAGTTTTTCAGTGCAACTCACTCATGTACAATGTACTACACTGTGCATTTCGTCTAATGCGGGTTTTTCAGTAAATTCTAAGTTTTTCAGTGCAACTCACTCATATACAATGTACTACACTGTGCATTTCGTCTAATGCGGGTTTTTCAGTAAATTCTAGGTTTTTCAGTGCAACTCACTCATGTACAAAGTACTACACTGTGCATTTCGTCTAATGCGGGTTTTTCAGTAAATTCTAAGTTTTTCAGTGCAACTCACTCATATACAATGTACTACACTGTGCATTTCGTCTAATGCGGGTTTTTCAGTAAATTCTAAGTTTTTCAGTGCAACTCACTCATATACAATGTACTACACTGTGCATTTCGTCTAATGCGGGTTTTTCAGTAAATTCTAAGTTTTTCAGTGCAACTCACTCATATACAATGTACTACACTGTGCATTTCGTCTAATGCGGGTTTTTCAGTAAATTCTAAGTTTTTCAGTGCAACTCACTCATATACAATGTACTACACTGTGCATTTCGTCTAATGCGGGTTTTTCAGTAAATTCTAAGTTTTTAAGTGCAACTCTCTCATATACAATGTACTACACTGTGCATTTCGTCTAATGCGGGTTTTTCAGTAAATTCTAAGTTTTTCAGTGCAACTCTCTCATATACAATGTACTACACTGTGCATTTCGTCTAATGCGGGTTTTTCAGTAAATTCTAAGTTTTTCAGTGCAACTCACTCATATACTATGTACTACACTGTGCATTTCGTCTAATGCGGGTTTTTCAGTAAATTCTAAGTTTTTCAGTGCAACTCACTCATATACTATGTACTACACTGTGCATTTCGTCTAATGCGGGTTTTTCAGTAAATTCTAAGTTTTTCAGTGCAACTCACTCATATACAATGTACTACACTGTGCATTTCGTCTAATGCGGGTTTTTCAGTAAATTCTAAGTTTTTCAGTGCAACTCACTCATATACAATGTACTACACTGTGCATTTCGTCTAATGCGGGTTTTTCGGTAAATTCTAAGTTTTTCAGTGCAACTCACTCATGTACAATGTACTACACTGTGCATTTCGTCTAATGCGGGTTTTTCAGTAAATTCTAAGTTTTTCAGTGCAAATCACTCATGTACAATGTACTACACTGTGCATTTCGTCTAATGCAGGTTTTTCAGTAAATTCTAAGTTTTTCAGTGCAACTCACTCATATACAATGTACTACACTGTGCATTTCACCTAATGCGGGTTTTTCAGTAAATTCTAAGTTTTTCAGTGCAACTCACTCATATACAATGTACTACACTGTGCATTTCGTCTAATGCGGGTTTTTCAGTAAATTCTAATTTTTTCAGTGCAACTCACTCATATAGAATGTACTACACTGTGCATTTCGTCTAATGCGGGTTTTTCAGTAAATTCTAAGTTTTTCAGTGCAACTCACTCATATACAATGTACTACACTGTGCATTTCGTCTAATGCGGGTTTTTCAGTAAATTCTAAGTTTTTCAGTGCAACTCACTCATGTACAATGTACTACACTGTGCATTTCGTCTAATGCGGGTTTTTCAGTAAATTCTAAGTTTTTCAGTGCAACTCACTCATATACAATGTACTACACTGTGCATTTCGTCTAATGCGGGTTTTTCAGTAAATTCTAGGTTTTTCAGTGCAACTCACTCATGTACAAAGTACTACACTGTGCATTTCGTCTAATGCGGGTTTTTCAGTAAATTCTAAGTTTTTCAGTGCAACTCACTCATATACAATGTACTACACTGTGCATTTCGTCTAATGCGGGTTTTTCAGTAAATTCTAAGTTTTTCAGTGCAACTCTCTCATATAAAATGTACTACACTGTGCATTTCGTCTAATGCGGGTTTTTCAGTAAATTCTAGGTTTTTCAGTGCAACTCACTCATGTACAAAGTACTACACTGTGCATTTCGTCTAATGCGGGTTTTTCAGTAAATTCTAAGTTTTTCAGTGCAACTCACTCATATACAATGTACTACACTGTGCATTTCGTCTAATGCGGGTTTTTCAGTAAATTCTAAGTTTTTCAGTGCAACTCACTCATATACAATGTACTACACTGTGCATTTCGTCTAATGCGGGTTTTTCAGTAAATTCTAAGTTTTTCAGTGCAACTCACTCATATACAATGTACTACACTGTGCATTTCGTCTAATGCGGGTTTTTCAGTAAATTCTAAGTTTTTCAGTGCAACTCACTCATATACAATGTACTACACTGTGCATTTCGTCTAATGCGGGTTTTTCAGTAAATTCTAAGTTTTTCAGTGCAACTCTCTCATATACAATGTACTACACTGTGCATTTCGTCTAATGCGGGTTTTTCAGTAAATTCTAGGTTTTTCAGTGCAACTCACTCATGTACAAAGTACTACACTGTGCATTTCGTCTAATGCGGGTTTTTCAGTAAATTCTAAGTTTTTCAGTGCAACTCACTCATATACAATGTACTACACTGTGCATTTCGTCTAATGCGGGTTTTTCAGTAAATTCTAAGTTTTTCAGTGCAACTCACTCATATACAATGTACTACACTGTGCATTTCGTCTAATGCGGGTTTTTCAGTAAATTCTAAGTTTTTCAGTGCAACTCACTCATATACAATGTACTACACTGTGCATTTCGTCTAATGCGGGTTTTCAGTAAATTCTAAGTTTTTCAGTGCAACTCACTCATATACAATGTACTACACTGTGCATTTCGTCTAATGCGGGTTTTTCAGTAAATTCTAAGTTTTTCAGTGCAACTCTCTCATATACAATGTACTACACTGTGCATTTCGTCTAATGCGGGTTTTTCAGTAAATTCTAAGTTTTTCAGTGCAACTCTCTCATATACAATGTACTACACTGTGCATTTCGTCTAATGCGGGTTTTTCAGTAAATTCTAAGTTTTTCAGTGCAACTCACTCATATACTATGTACTACACTGTGCATTTCATCTAATGCGGGTTTTTCAGTAAATTCTAAGTTTTTCAGTGCAACTCACTCATATACTATGTACTACACTGTGCATTTCGTCTAATGCGGGTTTTTCAGTAAATTCTAAGTTTTTCAGTGCAACTCACTCATGTACAATGTACTACACTGTGCATTTCGTCTAATGCGGGTTTTTCAGTAAATTCTAAGTTTTTCAGTGCAACTCACTCATATACAATGTACTACACTGTGCATTTCGTCTAATGCGGGTTTTTCAGTAAATTCTAGGTTTTTCAGTGCAACTCACTCATGTACAAAGTACTACACTGTGCATTTCGTCTAATGCGGGTTTTTCAGTAAATTCTAAGTTTTTCAGTGCAACTCACTCATATACAATGTACTACACTGTGCATTTCGTCTAATGCGGGTTTTTCAGTAAATTCTAAGTTTTTCAGTGCAACTCACTCATATACAATGTACTACAATGTGCATTTCGTCTAATGCGGGTTTTTCAGTAAATTCTAAGTTTTTCAGTGCAACTCACTCATATACAATGTACTACACTGTGCATTTCGTCTAATGCGGGTTTTTCAGTAAATTCTAAGTTTTTCAGTGCAACTCACTCATATACAATGTACTACACTGTGCATTTCGTCTAATGCGGGTTTTTCAGTAAATTCTAAGTTTTTCAGTGCAACTCACTCATGTACAATGTACTACACTGTGCATTTCGTCTAATGCAGGTTTTTCAGTAAATTCTAAGTTTTTCAGTGCAACTCACTCATATACAATGTACTACACTGTGCATTTCGTCTAATGCGGGTTTTTCAGTAAATTCTAGGTTTTTCAGTGCAACTCACTCATGTACAAAGTACTACACTGTGCATTTCGTCTAATGCGGGTTTTTCAGTAAATTCTAAGTTTTTCAGTGCAACTCTCTCATATACAATGTACTACACTGTGCATTTCGTCTAATGCGGGTTTTTCAGTAAATTCTAAGTTTTTCAGTGCAACTCACTCATATACTATGTACTACACTGTGCATTTCGTCTAATGCGGGTTTTTCAGTAAATTCTAAGTTTTTCAGTGCAACTCACTCATATACTATGTACTACACTGTGCATTTCGTCTAATGCGGGTTTTTCAGTAAATTCTAAGTTTTTCAGTGCAACTCACTCATATACAATGTACTACACTGTGCATTTCGTCTAATGCGGGTTTTTCAGTAAATTCTAAGTTTTTCAGTGCAACTCACTCATATACAATGTACTACAGTGTGCATTTCGTCTAATGCGGGTTTTTCAGTAAATTCTAAGTTTTTCAGTGCAACTCACTCATATACAATGTACTACACTGTGCATTTCGTCTAATGCGGGTTTTTCAGTAAATTCTAAGTTTTTCAGTGCAACTCACTCATATACAATGTACTACAGTGTGCATTTCGTCTAATGCGGGTTTTTCAGTAAATTCTAAGTTTTTCAGTGCAACTCACTCATATACAATGTACTACACTGTGCATTTCGTCTAATGCGGGTTTTTCAGTAAATTCTAAGTTTTTCAGTGCAACTCACTCATGTACAATGTACTACACTGTGCATTTCGTCTAATGCGGGTTTTTCAGTAAATTCTAAGTTTTTCAGTGCAACTCACTCATATACAATGTACTACACTGTGCATTTCGTCTAATGCGGGTTTTTCAGTAAATTCTAGGTTTTTCAGTGCAACTCAATCATGTACAAAGTACTACACTGTGCATTTTGTCTAATGCGGGTTTTTCAGTAAATTCTAAGTTTTTCAGTGCAACTCACTCATATACAATGTACTACACTGTGCATTTCGTCTAATGCGGGTTTTTCAGTAAATTCTAAGTTTTTCAGTGCAACTCACTCATATACAATGTACTACACTGTGCATTTCGTCTAATGCGGGTTTTTCAGTAAATTCTAAGTTTTTCAGTGCAACTCACTCATATACAATGTACTACACTGTGCATTTCGTCTAATGCGGGTTTTTCAGTAAATTCTAAGTTTTTCAGTGCAACTCTCTCATATACAATGTACTACACTGTGCATTTCGTCTAATGCGGGTTTTTCAGTAAATTCTAAGTTTTTCAGTGCAACTCTCTAATATACAATGTACTACACTGTGCATTTCGTCTAATGCGGGTTTTTCAGTAAATTCTAAGTTTTTCAGTGCAACTCTCTCATATACAATGTACTACACTGTGCATTTCGTCTAATGCGGGTTTTTCAGTAAATTCTAAGTTTTTCAGTGCAACTCACTCATATACTATGTACTACACTGTGCATTTCGTCTAATGCGGGTTTTTCAGTAAATTCTAAGTTTTTCAGTGCAACTCACTCATATACTATGTACTACACTGTGCATTTCGTCTAATGCGGGTTTTTCAGTAAATTCTAAGTTTTTCAGTGCAACTCACTCATATACAATGTACTACACTGTGCATTTCGTCTAATGCGGGTTTTTCAGTAAATTCTAAGTTTTTCAGTGCAACTCACTCATGTACAATGTACTACACTGTGCATTTCGTCTAATGCGGGTTTTTCAGTAAATTCTAAGTTTTTCAGTGCAACTCACTCATATACAATGTACTACACTGTGCATTTCGTCTAATGCGGGTTTTTCAGTAAATTCTAGGTGTTTCAGTGTAACTCACTCATGTACAAAGTACTACACTGTGCATTTCGTCTAATGCGTGTTTTTCAGTAAATTCTAAGTTTTTCAGTGCAACTCACTCATATACAATGTACTACACTGTGCATTTCGTCTAATGCGGGTTTTTCAGTAAATTCTAAGTTTTTCAGTGCAACTCACTCATATACAATGTACTACACTGTGCATTTCGTCTAATGCGGGTTTTTCAGTAAATTCTAAGTTTTTCAGTGCAACTCACTCATATACAATGTACTACACTGTGCATTTCGTCTAATGCGGGTTTTTCAGTAAATTCTAAGTTTTTCAGTGCAACTCACTCATATACAATGTACTACACTGTGCATTTCGTCTAATGCGGGTTTTTCAGTAAATTCTAAGTTTTTCAGTGCAACTCTCTCATATACAATGTACTACACTGTGCATTTCGTCTAATGCGGGTTTTTCAGTAAATTCTAAGTTTTTCAGTGCAACTCTCTCATATACAATGTACTACACTGTGCATTTCGTCTAATGCGGGTTTTTCAGTAAATTCTAAGTTTTTCAGTGCAACTCGCTCATATACTATGTACTACACTGTGCATTTCGTCTAATGCGGGTTTTTCAGTAAATTCTAAATTTTTCAGTGCAACTCGCTCATATACTATGTACTACACTGTGCATTTCGTCTAATGCGGGTTTTTCAGTAAATTCTAAGTTTTTCAGTGCAACTCACTCATATACAATGTACTACACTGTGCATTTCGTCTAATGCGGGTTTTTCAGTAAATTCTAAGTTTTTCAGTGCAACTCACTCATATACAATGTACTACACTGTGCATTTCGTCTAATGCGGGTTTTTCAGTAAATTCTAAGTTTTTCAGTGCAACTCACTCATATACTATGTACTACACTGTGCATTTCGTCTAATGCGGGTTTTTCGGTAAATTCTAAGTTTTTCAGTGCAACTCACTCATATACAATGTACTACACTGTGCATTTCGTCTAATGCGGGTTTTTCGGTAAATTCTAAGTTTTTCAGTGCAACTCACTCATATACAATGTACTTCACTGTGCATTTCGTCTAATGCGGGTTTTTCAGTAAATTCTAAGTTTTTCAGTGCAACTCACTCATATACAATGTACTACACTGTGCATTTCGTCTAATGCGGGTTTTTCGGTAAATTCTAAGTTTTTCAGTGCAACTCACTCATATACAATGTACTACACTGTGCATTTCGTCTAATGCGGGTTTTTCGGTAAATTCTAAGTTTTTCAGTGCAACTCACTCATATACAATGTACTACACTGTGCATTTCGTCTAATGCGGGTTTTTCGGTAAATTCTAAGTTTTTCAGTGCAACTCACTCATATACAATGTACTACACTGTGCATTTCGTCTAATGCGGGTTTTTCGGTAAATTCTAAGTTTTTCAGTGCAACTCACTCATATACAATGTACTACACTGTGCATTTCGCCTAATGCGGGTTTTTCAGTAAATTCTAAGTTTTTCAGTGCAACTCACTCATATACAATGTACTACACTGTGCATTTCGCCTAATGCGGGTTTTTCGGTAAATTCTATGTTTTTCAGTGCAACTCACTCATATACAATGTACTACACTGTGCATTTCGCCTAATGCGGGTTTTTCGGTAAATTCTAAGTTTTTCAGTGCAACTCACTCATATACAATGTACTACACTGTGCATTTCGTCTAATGCGGGTTTTTCGGTAAATTCTAAGTTTTTCAGTGCAACTCACTCATATACAATGTACTACACTGTGCATTTCGTCTAATGCGGGTTTTTCGGTAAATTCTAAGTTTTTCAGTGCAACTCACTCATATACAATGTACTACACTGTGCATTTCGTCTAATGCGGGTTTTTCAGTAAATTCTAAGTTTTTCAGTGAAACTCACTCATATACAATGTACTACACTGTGCATTTCGTCTAATGCGGGTTTTTCAGTAAATTCTAAGTTTTTAAGTGCAACTCTCTCATATACAATGTACTACACTGTGCATTTCGTCTAATGCGGGTTTTTCAGTAAATTCTAAGTTTTTCAGTGCAACTCTCTCATATACAATGTACTACACTGTGCATTTCGTCTAATGCGGGTTTTTCAGTAAATTCTAAGTTTTTCAGTGCAACTCACTCATATACTATGTACTACACTGTGCATTTCGTCTAATGCGGGTTTTTCAGTAAATTCTAAGTTTTTCAGTGCAACTCACTCATATACTATGTACTACACTGTGCATTTCGTCTAATGCGGGTTTTTCAGTAAATTCTAAGTTTTTCAGTGCAACTCACTCATATAGAATGTACTACACTGTGCATTTCGTCTAATGCGGGTTTTTCAGTAAATTCTAAGTTTTTCAGTGCAACTCACTCATATACAATGTACTACACTGTGCATTTCGTCTAATGCGGGTTTTTCAGTAAATTCTAAGTTTGTCAGTGCAACTCACTCATGTACAATGTACTACACTGTGCATTTCGTCTAATGCGGGTTTTTCAGTAAATTCTAAGTTTTTCAGTGCAACTCACTCATGTACAATGTACTACACTGTGCATTTCGTCTAATGCGGGTTTTTCAGTAAATTCTAAGTTTTTCAGTGCAACTCACTCATATACAATGTACTACACTGTGCATTTCGTCTAATGCGGGTTTTTTCAGTAAATTCTAAGTTTTTCAGTGCAACTCACTCATATACAATGTACTACACTGTGCATTTCGTCTAATGTGGGTTTTTCGGTAAATTCTAAGTTTTTCAGTGCAACTCACTCATATACAATGTACTTCACTGTGCATTTCGTCTAATGCGGGTTTTTCAGTAAATTCTAAGTTTTTCAGTGCAACTCACTCATATACAATGTACTACACTGTGCATTTCGTCTAATGCGGGTTTTTCAGTAAATTCTAAGTTTTTCAGTGCAACTCACTCATATACAATGTACTACACTGTGCATTTATTCTAATGCGGGTTTTTCGGTAAATTCTAAGTTTTTCAGTGCAACTCACTCATATACAATGTACTACACTGTGCATTTCGTCTAATGCGGGTTTTTCGGTAAATTCTAAGTTTTTCAGTGCAACTCACTCATATACAATGTACTACACTGTGCATTTCGTCTAATGCGGGTTTTTCGGTAAATTCTAAGTTTTTCAGTGCAACTCACTCATATACAATGTACTACACTGTGCATTTCGCCTAATGCGGGTTTTTCAGTAAATTCTAAGTTTTTCAGTGCAACTCACTCATATACAATGTACTACACTGTGCATTTCGCCTAATGCGGGTTTTTCAGTAAATTCTATGTTTTTCAGTGCAACTCACTCATATACAATGTACTACACTGTGCATTTCGTCTAATGCGGGTTTTTCGGTAAATTCTAAGTTTTTCAGTGTAACTCACTCATATACAATGTACTACACTGTGCATTTCGTCTAATGCGGGTTTTTCAGTAAATTCTATGTTTTTCAGTGCAACTCACTCATATACAATGTACTACACTGTGCATTTCGTCTAATGCGGGTTTTTCGGTAAATTCTAAGTTTTTCAGTGTAACTCACTCATATACAATGTACTACACTGTGCATTTCGTCTAATGCGGGTTTTTCAGTAAATTCTAAGTTTTTCAGTGCAACTCACTCATATACTATGTACTACACTGTGCATTTCGTCTAATGCGGGTTTTTCAGTAAATTCTAAGTTTTTCAGTGCAACTCACTCATATAGAATGTACTACACTGTGCATTTCGTCTAATGCGGGTTTTTCAGTAAATTCTAAGTTTTTCAGTGCAACTCACTCATATACAATGTACTACACTGTGCATTTCGTCTAATGCGGGTTTTTCAGTAAATTCTAAGTTTTTCAGTGCAACTCACTCATGTACAATGTACTACACTGTGCATTTCGTCTAATGCGGGTTTTTCAGTAAATTCTAAGTTTTTCAGTGCAACTCACTCATGTACAATGTACTACACTGTGCATTTCGTCTAATGCGGGTTTTTCAGTAAATTCTAAGTTTTTCAGTGCAACTCACTCATATACAATGTACTACACTGTGCATTTCACCTAATGCGGGTTTTTCAGTAAATTCTAAGTTTTTCAGTGCAACTCACTCATATACAATGTACTACACTGTGCATTTCGTCTAATGCGGGTTTTTCAGTAAATTCTAAGTTTTTCAGTGCAACTCACTCATATACAATGTACTACACTGTGCATTTCGTCTAATGCGGGTTTTTCAGTAAATTCTAAGTTTTTTCAGTGCAACTCACTCATATACAATGTACTACACTGTGCATTTCGTCTAATACAGGTTTTTCAGTAAATTCTAAGTTTTTCAGTGCAACTCACTCATATACAATGTACTACAGTGTGCATTTCGTCTAATGCGGGTTTTTCAGTAAATTCTAAGTTTTTCAGTGCAACTCACTCATATACAATGTACTACACTGTGCATTTCGTCTAATGCGGGTTTTTCAGTAAATTCTAAGTTTTTCAGTGCAACTCACTCATATACAATGTACTACACTGTGCATTTCGTCTAATGCGGGTTTTTCAGTAAATTCTAGGTGTTTCAGTGTAACTCACTCATGTACAAAGTACTACACTGTGCATTTCGTCTAATGCGTGTTTTTCAGTAAATTCTAAGTTTTTCAGTGCAACTCACTCATATACAATGTACTACACTGTGCATTTCGTCTAATGCGGGTTTTTCAGTAAATTCTAAGTTTTTCAGTGCAACTCACTCATATACAATGTACTACACTGTGCATTTCGTCTAATGCGGGTTTTTCAGTAAATTCTAAGTTTTTCAGTGCAACTCACTCATATACAATGTACTACACTGTGCATTTCGTCTAATGCGGGTTTTTCAGTAAATTCTAAGTTTTTCAGTGCAACTCACTCATATACAATGTACTACACTGTGCATTTCGTCTAATGCGGGTTTTTCAGTAAATTCTAAGTTTTTCAGTGCAACTCTCTCATATACAATGTACTACACTGTGCATTTCGTCTAATGCGGGTTTTTCAGTAAATTCTAAGTTTTTCAGTGCAACTCTCTCATATACAATGTACTACACTGTGCATTTCGTCTAATGCGGGTTTTTCAGTAAATTCTAAGTTTTTCAGTGCAACTCGCTCATATACTATGTACTACACTGTGCATTTCGTCTAATGCGGGTTTTTCAGTAAATTCTAAATTTTTCAGTGCAACTCGCTCATATACTATGTACTACACTGTGCATTTCGTCTAATGCGGGTTTTTCAGTAAATTCTAAGTTTTTCAGTGCAACTCACTCATATACAATGTACTACACTGTGCATTTCGTCTAATGCGGGTTTTTCAGTAAATTCTAAATTTTTCAGTGCAACTCACTCATATACAATGTACTACACTGTGCATTTCGTCTAATGCGGGTTTTTCAGTAAATTCTAAGTTTTTCAGTGCAACTCACTCATATACTATGTACTACACTGTGCATTTCGTCTAATGCGGGTTTTTCGGTAAATTCTAAGTTTTTCAGTGCAACTCACTCATATACAATGTACTACACTGTGCATTTCGTCTAATGCGGGTTTTTCGGTAAATTCTAAGTTTTTCAGTGCAACTCACTCATATACAATGTACTTCACTGTGCATTTCGTCTAATGCGGGTTTTTCAGTAAATTCTAAGTTTTTCAGTGCAACTCACTCATATACAATGTACTACACTGTGCATTTCGTCTAATGCGGGTTTTTCGGTAAATTCTAAGTTTTTCAGTGCAACTCACTCATATACAATGTACTACACTGTGCATTTCGTCTAATGCGGGTTTTTCGGTAAATTCTAAGTTTTTCAGTGCAACTCACTCATATACAATGTACTACACTGTGCATTTCGTCTAATGCGGGTTTTTCGGTAAATTCTAAGTTTTTCAGTGCAACTCACTCATATACAATGTACTACACTGTGCATTTCGTCTAATGCGGGTTTTTCGGTAAATTCTAAGTTTTTCAGTGCAACTCACTCATATACAATGTACTACACTGTGCATTTCGCCTAATGCGGGTTTTTCAGTAAATTCTAAGTTTTTCAGTGCAACTCACTCATATACAATGTACTACACTGTGCATTTCGCCTAATGCGGGTTTTTCGGTAAATTCTATGTTTTTCAGTGCAACTCACTCATATACAATGTACTACACTGTGCATTTCGCCTAATGCGGGTTTTTCGGTAAATTCTAAGTTTTTCAGTGCAACTCACTCATATACAATGTACTACACTGTGCATTTCGTCTAATGCGGGTTTTTCGGTAAATTCTAAGTTTTTCAGTGCAACTCACTCATATACAATGTACTACACTGTGCATTTCGTCTAATGCGGGTTTTTCGGTAAATTCTAAGTTTTTCAGTGCAACTCACTCATATACAATGTACTACACTGTGCATTTCGTCTAATGCGGGTTTTTCAGTAAATTCTAAGTTTTTCAGTGAAACTCACTCATATACAATGTACTACACTGTGCATTTCGTCTAATGCGGGTTTTTCAGTAAATTCTAAGTTTTTAAGTGCAACTCTCTCATATACAATGTACTACACTGTGCATTTCGTCTAATGCGGGTTTTTCAGTAAATTCTAAGTTTTTCAGTGCAACTCTCTCATATACAATGTACTACACTGTGCATTTCGTCTAATGCGGGTTTTTCAGTAAATTCTAAGTTTTTCAGTGCAACTCACTCATATACTATGTACTACACTGTGCATTTCGTCTAATGCGGGTTTTTCAGTAAATTCTAAGTTTTTCAGTGCAACTCACTCATATACTATGTACTACACTGTGCATTTCGTCTAATGCGGGTTTTTCAGTAAATTCTAAGTTTTTCAGTGCAACTCACTCATATAGAATGTACTACACTGTCCATTTCGTCTAATGCGGGTTTTTCAGTAAATTCTAAGTTTTTCAGTGCAACTCACTCATATACAATGTACTACACTGTGCATTTCGTCTAATGCGGGTTTTTCAGTAAATTCTAAGTTTGTCAGTGCAACTCACTCATGTACAATGTACTACACTGTGCATTTCGTCTAATGCGGGTTTTTCAGTAAATTCTAAGTTTTTCAGTGCAACTCACTCATGTACAATGTACTACACTGTGCATTTCGTCTAATGCGGGTTTTTCAGTAAATTCTAAGTTTTTCAGTGCAACTCACTCATATACAATGTACTACACTGTGCATTTCGTCTAATGCGGGTTTTTCAGTAAATTCTAAGTTTTTCAGTGCAACTCACTCATATACAATGTACTACACTGTGCATTTCGTCTAATGTGGGTTTTTCGGTAAATTCTAAGTTTTTCAGTGCAACTCACTCATATACAATGTACTTCACTGTGCATTTCGTCTAATGCGGGTTTTTCAGTAAATTCTAAGTTTTTCAGTGCAACTCACTCATATACAATGTACTACACTGTGCATTTCGTCTAATGCGGGTTTTTCAGTAAATTCTAAGTTTTTCAGTGCAACTCACTCATATACAATGTACTACACTGTGCATTTATTCTAATGCGGGTTTTTCGGTAAATTCTAAGTTTTTCAGTGCAACTCACTCATATACAATGTACTACACTGTGCATTTCGTCTAATGCGGGTTTTTCGGTAAATTCTAAGTTTTTCAGTGCAACTCACTCATATACAATGTACTACACTGTGCATTTCGTCTAATGCGGGTTTTTCGGTAAATTCTAAGTTTTTCAGTGCAACTCACTCATA